>NC_056741.1:976525596-976690596 GCF_019279795.1 Protopterus annectens | reverse complement strand
CTAATGTATCTATAGCAATGGGATACTCAGCTGGGACTCCATGCCTGTGATAATCCTATAAAGTTAAATACTACTATCCTATGCTAAGACAGCTACCCACATGACAAAGCTACAACCCCCGCTGGCACAAAGATCAAGAATAACTGAACAGGTATCACAAGATATAAGACTTAACAATGATCATTGTATGTACCTGCTAAATGCTACCCTTGGTAGTGGCGACAGCATTAGTGACTGCTGTGTAGTCATTGTCATTCATTCATTCATTCATTCATTCATTCATTCATTCATTCATTCATTCATTCAATCATTCAATCATTAATTAATTCATTCTCCATTTGCCTTCTTAATCCGCAGCAAAGTCATGGAGAAGCCTAAGACTATCTCCTCAATCAACATGTGCAAGGAATAGGAACTCACCTTGAATTAGGCACCAACCCATTACAGGAAGTGAGCGCTCTGTCTCCTTTCTCACACATATACACACATATGTGCATATGTACACACACATTTGACATGCACACCTGCACACAATTTAAAGGATCACTAATTCACCTGTGGCAAACCTTTATGATGTGGCAGAAACCAGAGTTATTAAAACAAAACAAATAGACACATTCAGGACATTCATACACTACACAGAAGACAACTCAGCTGAGAAGTACTTCAAGAACCTTGGTCTGTGAGTCTGGAATGATAACTGCTGTTTCACTGTGATGCCATGTGGTTACATTTATTTAAATACTTTTGTGTATCCATCACATGTTGCACCTCAGGTATTAGTCTTTAAGGTCCAGCAAATGTCACTACTGCCCATTACTTTTCAGGGTCATTCAACAGATATTGGATCACATGCTGTTATGCTATGAGTATGAATATATTGTTGGAATACTATACCCACCCCTTTTGCCCCAAGTTTTAACATTTTGAGTGTAAGGGTGCACACATTACAACATCCAGCAAACTTTTCTCCAAGCTGTTGCACTGTGAGTGTGGGGTTTGTATGACATGCCTTACTTACCCCCTTTGTCCTACACCTTCACAATGAGCGTAAGTGATATTGTTTTACCACACCCATTATCCTTTGTCTCAGGGTGTCATACTGTGTGTGAAGAAGTGTGGTTTTAGTACCATACACATCATCTTTTGTTCAAGGCTTTCATACTGTGTGTGAAGAAGTGTGGTTTTAATACCAGACCCATCATCCTTTGTCCCAGGCTGTCATACTGTGTCTGATTTGTGGTTTTAGTAGCACACCCATTATCCTTTGTCCCAGGCTGACATACTGTGTCTGATGTGGGGTTTTAGTACCACACCCATTATCCTTTGTCCCAGGCTGTCATACTGTGTCTGATTTGTGGTTTTAGTACCACACCCATTATCCTTTGTCCCAGGCTGTCATACTGTGTCTGATGTGGGGTTTTAGTACCACACCCATTATCTTTTGTCCCAGGCTGTCATACTGTGTCTGATTTGTGGTTTTAGTACCACACCCATTATCCTTTGTCCCAGGCTGTCATACTGTGTCTGATGTGTGGTTTTAGTACCACACCCATTATCCTTTGTCCCAGGCTGTCATACTTTGTGTGATGTGCGGTTGTAGTACCACACTCAACATCCTTTGTTCCAGGCTGTTAGACTGTGACTGTGGGTATGTGGTTGTAATACCATAACATTTAAAATTTCTGCTTGCATTTATATATCCTACTAATCTTGTACCCTCTAAAACCTTTTTTTACATTTGCATACATCTTGTATATTGATCTGTTTTTTAATCCAAATGTAGTATGTAGTTATCCCCCAAGGACTCCAATAAAAATCTTTCCAATTGGACACTCCTGGTAAATAAGTAAGTAAACAAATCAATAAAGAAAGAAAGGAATGAATGAATGAATGAAGTATTCATTTCTCCCTCTGTCCCAGTATGTCATAATATGCATGAGTATAATGGTATGGTTGTAATGCCATTCCTCATCCAGTGTTCTACACCTCAGTAATGTGGAGCTGATTGACAGAACATTTCTACATGTTTCCAGCTCTTATGCACTGCACCTTCAAACTCTTTGCAATAACTGAATCTGCTCAGTAGCATTATGGCAGAATGACCCTGTGATCCATAATTCTCTCTCCTTCTCTGAACATGGAAAGCTGGTCAAATACTGCTTATTCAACCCATCACCAGTGCTATATTTCAGAACTCTGTCCACATGACTTTTTCTTGAAATGATTTTTCACTGATTTAGCCAAAAGTTGTCATCACATTCAAGCAGAAGTTTATTCTAGACTTATAGCTAAAGCTTATTCCAGTTGTATGAGAACAAAAAATGTTTTCCATTCAAAAACATCATAATTCTGCAAACATATAATCTAGTTTTCATATATATTACTTGCCTTCCATCAAAGTAGAGCAAACTGATATTGCATATTTTTCAGCAGTACGTGTAGGTATTTCAAAGGGGACACAGACCCCAAATGCCTGGTATGAAAGAAAGTCAGTGCAGTGCCACATTCAGGCAATGTTAACTTAAAAACAGAATTTTTGTAAATGTATTTTACTTTTAAAAACAGATCACAAACAATAATTTACAATGCATGCAAATAAGTACCTTTACCAGCCAAATGCTTTGAGCTATTTGATGACATTGAAAAAGACAAGCAGCTGTCTGACAAGTAAAAATTACCTTGGCTGACAGTTCAAGTTGCTGACAGCATTCTGAACTATGATGGAAGTCACTGATTGGGACTAGAAGTTTAAGATATCGAGTTTGTTTCACGGACTTGCACAGACATAACACATTTTATGTGTAATGTAGAGCTGATAATATATAAATACACGGTGGCAGGTAGGTAGGAAAAGTCCTCCCCAAATAAAGCATAAAACATATTTCCAGTCTGCAGACTCAGGTACAGTACAGAGAATACACATTAGTAAAGCCAGTTTCATTTGTGTCAGATTAGTTGAGTGATTTCCACTGTCGGAAGGATGGTGTCTGCAGTTTGCATGTTAATAATTACATTTTCAAGGAATCCTAACCAAACTCTTGAAACTCCTAGAATGGAAACAGGGAGCAGTAAGGAAACAGGGAGCAGTAAGAACAGCCCAAAGATAAACATGCAAACAGAACAGAATATGAAGAGCAAGCTAGGAGCAGTCATTGAATCTGCAAATGGCTTAGTCAGCCTGCAGGAAGACTGGTCCGAAATAAATAACTGGTGCCAAAATTATGGACTGAAACTAAATGCCAAAAAATGCATTATTGTATCTTTTTGGATGTCATCTATCCAAAGAAAGTACCACATTGGGAATACACCCAAAATAGCTGACTCAGTTGTTAAGGATTTGGGAACGTATGAAGACAGTGACCTAACTTTTGACCAACATGTGCCCATTGTATCTAGCTCTAGGGATGTTCTTGTCCCCATTTATTCATTTGTCATTAGTCCAATCATTAAATTTAATGCCCCTTTGGTATGCATCTGTCCAGACACATCCAAGAACTGGAACACCCATAGAGATACCTTACTAAAAGGACAAAAGGCCTAAGCAATATGTCCTACATTAACCAATTCAAAGCCCTGTCACTATACTCAGTATCCTACAGACTGCTAAGAGGTGACCTGCGTCTGACATATAAGGCATCCCCTCAGCCAATGCTGATGGAATTAATGCACATCAGCAAGTCAAACTGCATCAGACATACTCAATCTGGGGATTTAACCTCTTCTTCAACATCAAGAGAATGGTTTGGGGTTAGAGGTATATCTTGTATATGATAATGCTGCTTTAGAACAGACTCCCCGGCCACATAAAACAAAGTTCATCCTTGTGCATATTCAAGTACAAATTTAATCTATGGATGCAAAACAGAAAATTTACCCCATAATAGCCCCTGTACTACTAATGGACTAAGGCAGCTCATAAATGCTTAGTCCCATGCATGGGTCCCTTTAAATTATCTGTGGTGTGATCCGAGTTATTCTCATTAGGGGTAATATGCAATTATCAACCATGGGATGGTCAAGTTCAGTTTCTAACCAGATGGTATATGTTAATTCAAGCACAAAAAAGGAAAATGGCTACCTTAAAATGGCCTGCAAGGGCAGTTAGCCTAGTACTTACCTATAAACATAAGAGTGAAAAAGTAGGATTGAATTTTTCAGAGGCGTTTTCTGCCATGCGTTCTTTCTTCCTTTATCAAACTATTCTCATGATTTACTAGCCAGAACAGCATAAGCATTTGCTTTTGTCTGTGTCTTTTAGATAATAAGAAAAGTTGTAATAGCATTAAATGTAACAACAGCACTGCTCTGATCTTAGCCTTGTAGTATTGTAAGATGGCAGATTATAAAAAATGACAACTAGGTATCCAGCCATAAAGAAAAGCATGAGGTTATTGTGGGATTTGTGTGATAATGTAAAGCATTGCTGCATTGTTCATGTGCATTACCAAAACCCATTGACATAATCAAAGCATTTTTTGGACATTCAGGAAGTTCTCAGAGCATGCATCTTGCATCTGAAAGTATAAACAAATGTCAGTTACACACTCCTGAATTTATTTTTGTTTTGTGCGACTAACCATCCACATTTGCAGTTTTGTGCATTTATGTTATGGTCTAGCCTACAGCAAAAAGGCAATTCTTTTGCATACCAATTTAAAAGCTTCTAAACTTCTGCACTACAGTATGAATATGTTGCTTCTGTGGAATAAATGCATACCCAGTCAGAATGTGTTTGTGAAAAGGATGCATATTTATAAAGAAATAATACCTCCAGTCGCATACTTGACTGCTAGGTAATATGCTTCAGATTTCAAAATCCATAAGTACACAGACAGTTCCTGACTATGGTGATCAATATATGTGCATATGTTAATTAAAAACACCAGATTTACTTGGTGATTTTGCAGAGTGTGCCAAACTTGATAACAGCAGATAGCAGTTCATACACGTGACATACACAAGGTCAGGATCATTCTCGTAGATAACCAGCATGATAAGCTTGAGGTATCCATGCTCACAGGTATAGACTGGCATGTGATCTCCAACCTCCATGGAAACACCTAGAAACAAGCTATCGTGCAAGTGCAGTACTTTTCCTATCTGACAGCTTTGGTCCACTAACATAACAAAGTAAAGTAAGCTGTGGGAATTGTGTGACTGATACTCCTCTTCATTAACTTAGTTCTGTAACTTACACCCTGATGGTCAGCAAGTAGCCCTCAAGTTTTGCTATCTTTCTGAATCCAACCCATGAGGCTAAGATAAGACACCTATGTCTAATAGTCTTAATGTCAACACAGCCAACACCAAATTACCTTGACTCTTTTAACTATAGTTTCACAATAGATCCGTGAATGAGCATGTATGCATCACAGGATTCTGCAGATATCAGTTACCCATAACTAATGTAAATCTCTATCACCATGCAAAGTCATCCCATCCCATAGACTAAGACAACGGAGCTGTGTGATATAGTTACAAAGTCCATTTTGTTAAGCCTGAAAGTCTAGCAATCTGGCACATTTCTTGAGTAATTTACACTTACTCTGAGGACTGGTGACCATAAAGTTACTTGTATTAGCTACAGCAATGCAAAGCCTGTGGCTGAGGAAGCATGTGGGTCTTTGTCCACACTAGATAAACCTTCAGTAAACTGATCATTTCATGTTTCAGGCATGACTAAACAGAACTTGCTAAATCCAACTTCAATAGAGTGCCCATTGTCCTTAAGAAAGTTTACTGCATATGGTTTACCTTAGGTAAAGTCTCAAAAAACATGGTGGTGCAACGGCTAGCATTGCCACCTCACAGAAAAAGGTTCTCTGGTTTGATCCTTGGCTGGGCTGCCTTCTGTGCGGAGTCTGCATGTCCTCCCTGTGGTCGCGTGAGTTTTCTCCGAGTGTTCCGGTTTCCTCCCACATCCACAGACATGTGTAGGTGGATTGGGCACTCTAAATTGGCCCTCGGCATGAGGTCATGTGTGTGCCTTCTGTGGAAGGTTGGGTGCCGGGCTGGCAACTCGACACTGTAAAACTCCACTGCCAATCAAAAGCAGACAGGTGATCTGCTGTTGCAACCCCTAACCGGGAAAAGCCGAAAGAAGAAAGTCTCAAAAAACATGACTAATGCTAAGACAATATTTCATACCATTTAATTCTTGCAATCCTTATTATGTTAATATTTCCCACTATAACACTGTTTTGTTTAGCATTGACTGTTGTTTTTGCTTTTCTTTATCATAAATTGATCCACATCTGTAACATGAGTTTCATAATACAGCCTAAACATCAGCAGACAGGAATTACAGAAACAGACCTGCCATGATTTTATGCAATAACTTGTGCCTTGCATTGGAGTTTACTTGTGCATGAAGTGAATTAAAGATGCAGCAGAAGTTATTAAACTCAGGGTAACAGTAAGTCAGCAGATATTTGATGTTAATCGGTCTGAAATCTCACACTAACAGAAAAGTATCATCATTTATATAATCAAAAACACATGCGTGGAATATGCTGCAATAAATCACTTTTTAAGATCTTTTAATTCTAAGTTTCCCATGTACACTTTGATGATCTGTTTCCATTTTCAGAGTATCCCTAGCCATAGTTTATGGTGCCATAGGGTTCAAGAGATCATTATAATTTATTGGTGACATTTTAGAGCAGCAAAACTGTAAAAAAAACATTAGTACAATTTTTGTCAATCAGTATTTTACAGTTTTATTTGCCAGCAACATTTTTTAGTTGCACCAAAATTAATTTTATAAGTGAACCGAGATTTTTTTCTCATCATGAATGACTGGCAGGTATAACTTAGAAATTGCAAAACAAGTCTAGCACGACTTACTAAAAATGTATTCATATCATTGGAGGAATACAGACAATGGATTGGTTTGATGGACATGCTTATATACATATATTTTATTAATGGAAGCAGGAACATTTTTTTTTCTGTAACTTGTCATAATACTAATGCTTTATATAATAAAATGACAGCTGTCTAAAATTATACTTGAGGAATTTCACATGACATAGATGCAATAACACCAGCTGTGAATTGTTTGCCAAATGTCCCTATCCAGAAGATAAAAATTCAAGTATAAACTTACACCCAGCACACACACAGACACATACACAGAGTCACATGCATACACACACACAGACACACGTTTACACACACGTGCGTGCACGTACACACACACACACACACACACACACACACACACACACACACACACACACACACACACACACACACACACACACACATACACACTAAAATGGAGATGCACTGACAAAAAGAACTAATCACAGGTTAGTAACCTGTAGCAAGAACATGTGCAGTTCAAAGGTCCATACTACTGCATTTAGGGGGCACTCTACTACGTTATGTTTTTAACATCAAACAGAATATTTTCACTTGGGAATCATAGATTCTATAAGTCTTACATTAGATATTGCAAGTCAGTACACTCTAAGTGTAGTTTGACTGAGGAAAACATACAAATGTATTCCTAGGATCCTAAGATAATAATAGCTCAACCACAATGACTGAATGGGGCCTTGGCAAAGCCATGTGATTTCTCTCTTTGCTATTTCCTCTATGTCAAAATTAGCTGGTGTACAGCACCATTCTGAATCTTAAAAGCCATTTTGCCATACCAGAAGTCAAAATAGTTATGATTTTGCTACCATGGTACTACAAATAACTTTTTGTATAAATGACTATCTAAGTTTCACAGACTGTTTCTGGGTATTATTTTAAAAGTAGACCAAGTTAAGTAGCAAAACCAACATAAAATGGAAATCTGAGAGTTAAACACAACACATATACTGTATTCTAAAACCCTAGAAAGTATATGTTCTGTTCCTGTGTATGCAAATACACAGGTGAGCAATAGTACAAATAATCTGTACAATGGAAGAAAAGTAGAAACAGCACTGAATGGCTTCTGTAGATCAAAGTGGCTCAAAGACTCATGGTCATTCTTTCCTAAATGACTGTGTTACATTACCCATTTGAAATACAGTTGTCAATACATCCCAGGATCTACTTTCTCAATATGCACAAATCATAGTTTAAATGCTGAAATAATATACACAGAAAAGCAAAGCACAGATTTTAGTGGAACCAGAGAACCCAAACATTCTGTAACTATAGAGTTATGATGAGCATTTTTCACAGTCAAGTACAGAGGGGGCAACAGATGAGGAAATTTCTGAGCCCCCATCTTGTATTGCATAAATACTGCAAAGGGGCCCCAGATGCTGGCTTTTACAGACCCATGGGCTCCCCTTTCTGCCTGCTTTTTCAATGCAACACCTTCACAGCAGCACCCATGCAAATCATACAACAATATTACACTTGGAAACACACTATAACGGTGGTAACCAAATACCCCAAAACTGTAGCTGGCCAACACCACATAAGCCAATGGGTGTGATGATTTTGTTTTATGTCAGGCAGGTTTTCTGCTTGCACTTCTGTTACCAGCCCATGTGAAACACTCTGTCTATGTCAACCAAAAGGCTTATCCATGCACATATTTGTATTAAAACCAATACGAAATCCTTAGCCTTGCAGAGACAATAATGATGACCATTTTTTTCCTGTGACAGCCTGAGGCCATTTAAGAATGAGAAAGGGGAAGGGACCATTTGACAGAATCATATACAGATGCATATAGTGTGTGCTGAGAAAAGAGATACTTGTGAAGACAGTATATTTTGTCCAAAGACCCCACTATAATTCAGCAGTAGCCTTTTTGTTGGTGAAGATTAATCAACTTGGTTCTTGACACATCAAGGATCCAAAGTGCAGGATGAAATGAGGGACAATGGCTCTCAAAAATGCATAATATTTCCTTCACAGTGATGGGTTCCTTAGACAAGATCTTCTCCTTTCTGTTTATTCCTTGTTTTTCTCTCCTTCGGTCTTTCTCCCTCATTTCCTGTTATTTTTCCAAGAGATGACTTAAATCTTAAACAATAGTGTGATGAATGTTAAGGACAGCAGCCAGAGAAGAAAAGGGGTTTCGATTCCTGTGATGCTTCCATTCTGAAGAGAGCCTGGTCCTAAAGCAGAGTAAGAGAAACAAAGAATTAAAGTGCATTTACTTACAAGGGTGCTGTAACTGTGGAGGCAAGAACAGTCAACAGTGCTTTTTTTAAGTGGTAAACACAGATATTCTAAACTAGCTTTACATTAGGCTTTGCAATCAGCATTTTAGGTATTTTTCAAAGAAACATTTGATTTTATCAAATACCAATTACTGAATATGAATAGCTTAACATCAACAAGCTATTGCATAGTAGACTGCTATTACTTCCCATATAAATATATATATATATATATATATATATATATATATATATATATACATATATATGCATATATATACATATATATATATATATATATATATATATATATATATATATATATATATATATATATGGGAGCCCTTCATTTGTTTGAACTTTCAAATGTTCGAAACTCATATGGCCGACACCACATGAGGGAATGCTTGAAAGGCTGACAATTGATAGTGGAGATCCTGCTACAGTGTGGGAATGGGAGATTCCCCTTTCCTGCATTGTAGTGCGATCTCGGAGTGAGAATATTCAAGTAGCAGGAGGTGTGGGGGGGCTTACTGTGTTTACAGGTAGGTAAATGGTGCTATTTCAGGATGTCGGTCTTTCGGACGGAATGTCGATCATATGGTGTCGACCATATGAAAGTCGGCATTCTGAATGCTCAACATTCTGAAGTAGACCCCTATATATATAAATATATATATATATATATATATATATATATATATATATATATATATATATATAAATGAAAAATGCTACAAATAATGTTAAAATACTCAGATTCATTTATTTATCATATATTATCTGCTATATCTTTATAAGTGAATGTGTAAACCACAATGCTCATGGAAATGTCTTTTGTATAGTATGTTAGCAATTGTTCTGGAGATTTTCTCCCTGGGCCTCCACTGAAAAAGGATAGCTCTGTCCAGTCGGACCTGCTCGGTAAATAAATGTAAAATAAAAAAATAAGTAAATAACTGAATAAAATTTGTCAAATAGAAAGCATCACCGCATCACATGAAGTGAAACATGTTTGTTACCAGGCAATTCAATAAAAACTGTATACTTAAATTTCAATAAACTACATTATATATCTAGAAGATTATTACAAAGTTAAATATCCCAAGGCCCAAGTTAGTCACTAAGAAAACATCCCAAGGCCACCTTCTACGTTTGCCCTCAATTTGGTTTAGTCACCATTTAAAAAGCCTTTATAAAGTAATACCAGCAAAATGCAACTGTGTGACATTTGACACAAAAATAACAATGCCTACCAAGTATTCTATAAAAAAAACTACATCAAAACCACAAAGAATGAAATAAATCCACCTGATTTCACGATACAGATAGAATAATTCAGTTATATGTTCAGTTGTGTTTTTTTTCTATCTCCTAAAAAACACGCTTTTCAAATAACATGAAAAAATCATTTAAATGATTTTTAAATAGGTACATAAAACATTGGCTGCAGATGATTGTTACTGTTGAAGCCACACCCAACCTCATAAAGAGGAAAGATTGGAAAAGGGGGCTGTGGATGGATTGAGTTACCTAGAGTAATGTAAACATGTATACAACAGTCTGCATTTGTAGGCTGTTGATTAGTTGGGAGAATGGTAAGGGATTGATTTTTACACATATATGATCTTTGGTTTGGTTCTCATTAAGAAAAGATTGATGTTTTTCTGGGCTTTAGTGGATTGGATTAAACCCCTCACTTGTTAATGTGCTGCTTCTTGCACCCAGTATATGAGGTTGGAATTTTTCCACCTTCGTTGGCCTACACAGTGACCTTGCACAGGTTATTTTACTAGACAGTGCTTTTGGACAGTTAGGAAGTTGGGCTAGAGTCTTTAGTGGTCTCCTGGTCTGCACGTCTAAAGCATACCAATAAAACTAAGCACAATATAGTGGTTAAACTTAATTTTAAATGGTTCTCTTTGGAATTCCAAGGGTAGTAACTGCTCTTCTTGGAATTGTGAAAACTTAAAGGTGGCATTAGACAATCAGGTAGGTATTCATAAATGGTATGTTTGACCTATCAATCATTGAAAAGAAGCTAAGATCGAAAGGTGAGTACTGGCAAGGTATAAACAGCCCCATAACTGATTGCCTTTTACATTTCATGATTCTGAGTACAACTTCCTCCTTATATTCATATAGTATATTTATAGCATGCAATCTTGTCCACAAATCTTCTTAAAAATGAGCAAACATAAAATTTCAAAAATTGTCCATATAGGTTATTCCCTATTTATTCTGATTCTTGACAGTCAGAAATATAAAGCATCTGGACTCCTGAGTGACTGTTAGGTACTTTCAGCCATTCTGTGTTCCTCCATTTTTCTGCACTACATTTTTGTTAAATATAGGCTCACAAATGTTTTGGTCAGAAGTCGTTTTCTTTTTTTTTAATAGTCAACCTGGGAGGTGTGAAATATGGCCATTATCAGATCAGTCATCTCTAATCACCCCAATACTCTATATGTTTGCACCTCAAAAGTGGCCAAGTGGTGCAGTGATTAAGGTATATACCTTTCAATCACAAGGTGCAAGGTTTGATTCTCAAAAGCTTTAAAAATCTGACCTCTCCTTTTATCATAACAAAATAATGGGTCTGTTTTCCTGCTTTACTTGCAGTCACCTGTAGCATAAGAAAATAAATAATATACATGTATGTAATTTTTGGTTCCTGCTTAATATAATAAAGGTATTACTGAAAATATGTACCACATATTTATAGGTTCATAGGCATATACCAGACGAATAATCCCCACGGCCTAACTATGCAACATAGCCCATTTCTGTCCCTAGTATCATGGCCTTTTATTGGCAGGGGGATATGTTATGAAGGTTTTAAACATTATATGTGTGTGTGTGTGTGGGGGGGGGTTACATTAGTTTGGGAATAGCTGCTGTCTACTTCTGTCTATAAGAGACATGGGGACCAGACTTGGAGTGACTCTCCAATTTTCCATTGGCCAAGGTTAGGCTTAAACAGGGTTAGGGATGGAAAGTGCATCACAGGGATGTGGAGCCTATACCAGAGCATGGGGATCCTTCGAGATAAATATTAGGACTAGATCCGAGGATACCTAGTATGAAGACATAGTTTGCCTCTCAGTAACCTGTAGGAATATGAATATTGAGATAGGGCTTTAAGGTGATCCATACAGAACAATGCATTTATACCCTGAATTCTTCAGGTAATGAAGGTTTGTGGTCATTCCAACTCTTGCATGTGTCTGGTCAGGTACATAACAAAGGTGGTGCTGTACTCAATGATGGGTCTGATAAGAGCTGAATTAAGTGGCACTACAATGCCCTTGTACCTGGATGCCAGGCCCTTACTTAATTTGGATGACACAGAATGAATTTCTCACTACTATGCACCATCTTCCTCACATCTGTTGATTTGGTGACCTTCTCAAAAAAGTCAACCAGGTTTAGTAGGCATGACCTTTCCTTGAAAAAAAAAAAAAGTGGGATGGGTTGAGTGTTTATAGGTGGCCTATGTCTTTGTTGATCATTTCCATGGCTTTGCATATTAGACTTGTCAAACAAATGAATCTGTAGTTTTTGGGGTCGGTTGATGGTCCATTCTTATGAAGTCAGATAACAGTTGCAGTCCTTTATTATCATGGTACAAAGCCTGTTTTCACTCTAAATGAAAAGTGACTCAAGTGGTCCTGATAGCTTATATTTCAAGCTATTTAGGAGGCATCCTGGAGTATTGTTGAGGCCAAATGAGGCTATGTTTTTGGGTTTAGTGAATGCCACCAGGACCCGCTCCATGCTAATAGTCTGGGGGGAGTTATGCTTGCAGCTATTTCATGCAGGAGGTGGGGAAGTGGGGGTGAAATTTGAGCTGAATCTGTGAGGCAGTAGATTTTCTATATCACCCTGGTCAGTGAAGGCGGCACCACTGATTAGCAGTTTGGCACACTGCTGTGTACTGCATTTGAGGTTACAGGCATATCTGTAGAAAGCCTTCTGGTTGTCTTTATCCCGTGAGGTGATCTTCACCTCATAATTGGTCTTGTTGGACTTAATTATTCCTTTTAGCTTCCTATTTAATTTAATTTTGGGTATTTCTCTTCATGATTTTAGCCATGACTTTTTTTCCTTTTGTTATGTACTCTACTGAAGTTAGGACATCGTCTGTATGGTTTGGTTTTGGAGTTTGCTTGGGCTTACATCTAGAAGGTTTCTGTGAGAAATTCTGCATAAGTTGCTGTGAGGTCAGAGTTAGGAGAGACATTGAATTTTGACAAACCTTTGCTTAATAGGATATTGTTTGCTTTAGAATAGTTGTTACTTTTTAAAAGGTTTGCTGAGGTTACAGAGTTAACTTTTATTCTGAAGGAGACAGATTTGTGCTATGACCTCACCAGTGAGGATGTGACACTGGGGAGCATGAGACACTCTCCCATATTGGTGAGTACCAGGTCTAGTATGTTTGAACCTCTGGTGGATACGCATTGTATCTGGTCAAGGGAATTTATGTTAATAAAGTCCAGGAATCACTGTGCCTGTGACTTTGAGGCAGTGCATGCTTCTCAGGGTATAAATCGGTATTTATAGTCTCCCCTGAATAGGGTATTTGGTTACATGCTGACTGTCTCCAAAAGGTCTGGGTACGAGTTATGGGATTCTTCTGACATAGAGAGTGACCTACAACTTGCTAGGATAGGGTATGGGACTCTGTCCGTGGTGATTTGCACATGAATAAACTCCAGGGCATTGTCCTATTTAATCAGCCTAGTGGTACACCTGTTGCAAATGTAGACTGAGACTCCTCCACCTTTTGTCCCTGTCTGTACAGCTGATGGTCCAAATGTATGGAAGGCATGGAAGCCTTGCACCGCCTGAGTACTTTCTGTGGATTAAAACCATGTCTCAGTAATGGTGTGAATATCTATATTCTCCAGAGTGAGGAGAGCATTTGATGATGTGGAGTTAATTATTTAGGATCCTAGCACTGAGCAGTAACATCTTTGGGTTTCTTGGGTTTTATTTGCTATGTCAGTAGGTTTGCCAATTTAGCTTTACCTAAAGAAGGCTATGAGATGTGGATCAAGTTTTATTCAATATTCGGAAGCCTATGTGGGACAGGTGCATAACATCTTTTGCAAAGCAACATGGTTTGTTAATCATGTCCTCTCATATTAATAAATATTGAATGCCCCTGGAAAGACACCAGAAACTTAGCCAATTATTGAAGTGAGTCAGTTTTTTGTTCGTAGAGTGGCATCATTCTTACTGAAGGTAGAATGCTGCTCAGTACTAGGCACATACCTGACTGAGACACATATTGAGAGAGATCAATAATGTCTTTGTTCATATAATCCAGGGAGGAAAGTTTCACATCATTAAAGCCCACATGGGCTCTAAGAGAATCAAATGGCACCTTTCGGGCAGTGACTTCAGTGCATGAGTAAGTTGGTGGATTATGGTTCCAGATTAGAAACTAACCATTACCTTCTCCTTGTTCTATCTAGTAAGTGGGGCATTTGTGTGTTGTACAATGCAGGCTGCTATGACAACAGTCCTGGGTAATGCATTTGCTTGCCTTATGGACTTTGCTTATGGGGCTCCACTGGGTGTAAGCGTATTTGTGTTGTGTGCTGTTTGGTGTTGCTTATGGTGAGTGCTTTAGAGACTGCTGAAGACAGGTGTTGTCATTTGTAGGCTTAGGAGGTCTTTGAGGTTTGGAAAGATTACTTTTTATTTATATAAACCACAGTCAAAGGAACAAAACAGCAGTCTACCAGTAAATCCACAAATTCTTCACCAATAACACGATGAATTATCAGGAGTCTTTCTTCCTTCTTTTTCTTTTAATAAAAAGCACCAATAGCAAAATGGCACCATACAGCAATATAAAATCCACAGGTTAATTTCTTTAGCACCTTGGCTTTCACAGCCTTTTCAGACTACACTTTTTATCACAAATATATCTTACTTTTATATAATTTAATAAGAACACACCCCACAATCTTTCAATTATTTCTAATTGCATCTTAAAGAAATATCATAAAAAACTTTTCCAGTTACACTCCTTATTTAAGCCTTTTGGATATACAGTATTACATTTTAAAATAAACAAAGATCCTTTACGTCTTAATTCATACTTCATCCCCTCTGGTGTTAAAAAAACCTTCCTTGCACTGTTCCAATATTGTTGCTTGTAACCCTTGAGGATTCCCCTCATGAAATTTATAAAAATGTTCCACCACTGGGTTAACTAACCTACCTTTTTTATATCTCTCACATGCTCTTTGAGTCTCACTGAAAAAATTCTCTTGCTTTCACCTATATAATATTTGTTGCATGGGCACCTCAGCCCATATATTATACCTGCAGTGTCACATCTAAAATTACCATGTTCCTGATATTTTCTACCATTAATTTTAGAAAAAGTTCTAACAATAAATTGGCATACTGCGCAATTCCCACATGGAAAAGTACCTTTTTCTATTATATCCTTTAAGTCCAAATTTTCTGGTCTTCTTAGAGTACCATGTACCAATAGATCCCTTATACTTTTTCCATTACTATAAGTAAATTTTAAATTCAAATTTTTTAACACCTGTTCTTCTTTTCTTATCATCTGCCAATAAAATTTCACTATACCCTCTAACTTTTCAGAAAAATGTGTATATTTAGATATAAAATAGATATCGTCCTTAACTTTACCATAAGGTTTATATTTAACATTACTATTATTATTACCATTCTTATGATTATTTACCCTCAATTTCTCCAATCCTGTATTTATTTGTTCTACACCATATCCTCTCTTGTAAAACATTTCTGTCACATTTTTTATTTCATTATTCACATCTTCCACATTATTACATAACCTAATAACCCTCATAAATTCGCCATATGGAATTGAGTTAATAGTCTGGATAGGATGGCAACTTTTTCTAAATAAAATATGATCCCGAGTTTCAAATTTTCTGTGGACCTTCATTCTTATCGTTCTTAGATTACTTTTTATTGCCTCAGAATAAGTTGGTCTATGTGTGTGGCGGACACTATGCGTGGTTGATATAATGTGTGTGTTCTTGACAACCTTGCTTATGTAACAGATTTTTGCATCCAGTAAAATCATGTATGTGCATCTCCTGTATACTTTGTTTCTTTAAGGATAAAATGGTTGTTTGTGAATACGAGACAATTGCTACATTGTCTCAGGATGCCCATATCTACCAAACTGGCTACTGAGACATTTGGAAATTGCATATCTATGTTGTCTGTAGCTGTATTTGGGTGGGCTACTGTAGGTCATGGACTGGGTTATACAGAGATTTCCTTGGGTGGTCTCTGTGGTTTGGCACTATTCTAGGCTAGACCGTGCTAAGATTTGATAGTAGTGCTGTTTGTCACACAAACTAGTGTCCTAATCTTGTCTGTGAGCAATGGCTTTGTTTTAACCACACTAAGTTATAGGTTTCAATTACAATTGTAGTTTTATGGATAAAATTTAAGCAAAAGCAATACTGGTTTGCTGGGTATTCACTTAGTATTATGAATATATGGAAAACAATAGAGGTAAAAAATACATGAATAGCTTATACAACAGGCAACAGCAATGGAAGTGAGAATGGGGGGGACTTTGAAGATAACATTGCCACAGGGGGAGGAATCCAAAGACACAGCCTTTTTTTAAACCCACAACAGGAAAAGTATGGGAGGGCTAAAGAAAAATCCAAGCTGCAAAAAGCTGATTTCTTGGAGAGGAATCCAATCAAATATGCCAATATTGGAGATCTAGTCCTATGGTTAGAATTTCAAAAACTTTATCTTAATGTCACCGAGTGGGCTGGGGCAAACATAAAGAACAGGAGAAAAACATTAGCAAAGTAAACAGAAAGGCACTGGAATGCAACTTTAATTAGATAAATGATAAGCAGAATACAAAACTCTAGCAGCAAAACTGGCACATAAACAGCTGTATAAGTACTGAAGCAAAAATCCTGGATAGAATTCACAATCCTATCACTACTGCAATCCACTACACACTAAGGCACCAGGCTATGTAGAAATTTACCAGTAATACTGTTTATGGAAAAAAATGATGCAATAAATGACTACATGTGGCTCAAATCTGGCAGTAATTCACAGTTCTGCTACACCTGTGAATGAAGGTACAAGATTAATGTCCCAAACAGGGAGTCAAAATATATATAGCTTGCTTTTACAAGTCATTTTTCTTAAAGAAATAAAAGTGCAGTATAATGTATAAACAACACTAACATCTTGCAGAAATACACAATCTTCCCACGTCTGTAAATGAATCTATAAACTGAGGTCCACAGCAAAATGAAAAATTCAAACAGATAACTGTTTTGGTAAAACATGGAAACAAGAGAAAAATAATAAAAAAGTATCACCACATAGATAACAATAAGTACAACTTAAAATACATAAAGAGAATTTAGATAAAACCTTTTTTTTCCACTTTTGACGAAAAGCTTGTTTCTCATACTTCAGGGCTTTCCACACCTGTCAGGATATTTGCCATCAGCAAATATCAGATAATTCCTCCTCATGTTATAACAATTACATATTTTACTTGTCTTCTGCTTATTTTCCCTACATCTTGCTGTTTGATTCTTCAAACTTCATATCATCTCACCTGCGTCTTAATCTTTCACCCAAATTCTGCTGCCCTCACTTTTTTCTTCTTGCCTTATCCATTGCCATCTGCTCTGCCTGCACTCTGCTAATATCCCCCTCTTTCCGTGACTTAGCTATTTCTAACTTCAAAGACCTAATATCTTGCCAATTAATTCAAAATAGGTTTTTCAGTTTATAGCATACAAGTACATACAATGCCATTGAGATCAAAGCATACAAATAAAGTTTTAAGGGCACCATTTCAGTCAAAAAAGGCTGTAGCAATCCTTAGCTTCGAATGTTGTAGCACAATTTGTGTTTTATACAAACAATATTAAAATATATTCATTAATGCAAAGCTTGATTTTCTCCCTTTATCCATTATGTAGCACACAAAGAGGATTAGAGCTTTTAAGTATTTTGACAGCTTTAAATATCTAACAGGATACATCAAAGGCAACAAGAAAATAAAGCAAAAACTGAAAATAAACTGATGGTTCAGATAACCTAGCAAAGAAGGATACATAATTAGAACATTGTGCAGTTTTTGTGTTACTGGACATCTGATGAGAATTATAAATAGCTCAGTTGATGCTTTTGTCTCGGTGAGTGCAATAACAGTATAACAGCCATGTTTTCAAATCTGAGATACATCTAAAAGGGGACACTCAAAAATATCCTGTTTATCTAATTAACTACATTTTTGAGAAGCACTCTTTAACCTCCTTCAAAGTCAAATAAATAACTAAATAGTTCTGTAGAAGGATGTAAACACAGAGCAATTGCAATATCTACCTAACACTGATTTCATTGCTGTGTAAAAAAGGAATAGAAAAATATAAACTAGGAAACTGAGACACTTGAGTGAGATTCAATGACATTTTCATGCTATTTATTACTAGTGCGCAGGAGTTCAGACAGAAAAGATTCAGAGACAGTGTTAAGCCATTGCATACATACCAATATGCTGTCACATACTGGTGCTCTGATGAAATTACAAATGATCACTGACAGGTGAATAAAACAATGCACGCAATAACTGACAGCACAAGCGGTGATGGTGCACCAAAGACTAGGGCTGCTACATCTGCAGCCCTACCCCACTCCATATGACCAGTGAAAGCAGGAGTACAACACCCACAGGCCAGAGGTGCGCTGCTCTTTAGATACAATCATCTGTGTGCAAAATACAAGCTTTTATGCATTTTCCAAAGTCATGTATTCCCAGAATGTGAATATATGAGTGTATATAGAAACAGATACAGCCATACAAAAGTACTAAATGTAATAATAAGGTGAAATATAATAATAAGGTCAATGAAAGGATTTCTATCACTGTGGTATAATTGCAACTCATGCTGCTGCAGCACAGAAGTACTGCCAGTATATCTCTAGGCTCTTTGTACCTGACTCTAAGGAAGAGGTGATGCCAAGTGTAACTAAAAGCTGATGAAGTACATAAAAATAATGAGACGGTCATATGACTAGTTTTTAGGATGACAGAATGAGGCAGGTTAGTGGGCAATTGTTTTTGAAATTCATCCTATACTATTCAGTAGGACTTAGACCTCCAGTCAGAACAGATTATTATATTATGTGAAGTGTTACCTCCACAGTACAGACTTTGTGTATCTGCATATGTGGGAGAGAGACAGGATATGTGTGTGTGTGTGTGTGTGTGTGTGTGTGTGTGTGTGTGTGTGTGTGTGTGTGTGTGTGTGTGTGTGTGGGTGTGTGTGTGTGTGTGTGTGTGTGCATGCGTTTTTAATTACAGTGTGAATCACACTATACGTCACCATGCCACAATACCACATGACATAATGGCACACCCTACAGTATGTCTAGGCAAACTCAGTGATGAACACTGCACTGAAAATGTCTACTAGTCATGTATATTGGGTGCACCTTACCTTCTGTGTAAGCACCTGACTCTTTAGCACAGACAGATAAAGCCCTGACTGTGACCCTGGCTCTGTAGCACAGACAGATGAAACCCTGACTCTGACCCCTGGTGACCATGGTTTGATGGTTTGGTTAGCAGACACAGAGGAGTCAGTGGAGAGAGGAATAAAGAGAAAGCACTTCTCTTGGCTCTCTCAATATGGAATGTACATGTGCTCTGAGACACATGCATGAGGTCTAATTTCCCTGGTGGAGACTCAATAAGCAAACAATCAGTGTCTCTGTGTGGGTGGGTGGAATACCCTGCTGATGTTGATTCCTTATGAAAGTGAGAGGTGACCAAGTGTTGACACCCATTGGACATCCCACCCGTATGTTGCCATTAGGAAGGTGCAAGTGATAAGGGTTAAAAAGAAAAAAATCCAAACTATGCCTGATGGCTGCCTCAGTGATGGCACGTGTTGGTTGACCCACTCCCATGGTGTTAAGGGAAAGAATGGATCAGTTGGCGGAGGAAGGGCTAATGATTTGCAGTCAGTAAGGTGATATGGAATAAAAAAAAGAAAACCTATCAATGGCTGTTTAGCAATGAGCATACATAAAATGTCATCTGTGCTCATTGTTGTAACCCTGTAGAAAATACTGCTGTAAGCTCAAAGGCTGCATTGGTTTCTACTCAGTTCACTGTGATTCCCTGCCTGTCATGATAAACACTATCATCCCACAGCACATTGAATGTGACATGCAATTCAAAGTATAAGTGTTGCTCCATACATTCTGGGAATGTGTGTGATGTCTCCAAATTCCCTATGATCTGAAGCTTGGAGTCTGCTCCTGAAAATCACACTCTGTACTTATCGGTTAAAGTCAATCTCTGAGTAAAACATCTGAAACAACTAAGCATTAGTTCTTGCACTTAACTTCACTACTTGTTCTGTAAAGAAACAAACAAACAGAAGTCTTAGGGTAAAATTCATAGACATCTATCTCAAAGCATTAAACTCTTAAACTGAACATGCATCCATGCAACAAATCTGCAGTTTATACACAGTAAGAATAAAGAAAAAAGGGCTAAACTGTAAGCTGCATTGATGATGCATATAGAGTTTTGCTAATGTTCTATCTGATATAGTCCCACAGTTCATGAACTACAATAACCTAGAGTATATAAAGGCCATGGAGTACATTGAAAAGTGAGTATGTATGCCATGCTGGATATTACATTGTACTTATTTTGATGTAGAAGATATTTAGTCTATATGGTCTGCTTTTTCAGTGCACTTATAATCTTTCCCGTCTTCCATTCCTCTTTCCTCTCTTCCATTCCTCTTTCCTGTCTTCCATTTCTCTTTCCTCTCTTCCATTCCTCTTTTCTCTTACCATTTCTCCACATGCCCCAAGGCATTGTGAATGCTTGTGTGACTCTTCATTTCAACACCTTTCCAGGAATCCATTCCATGGGTCTTCAACACTTTCCATGAAGAAGTATTTAGGGATAAAAGGGGGACTTTGGTGCTTACATTTGTCTGCTTCTGCCTATGTCTCCAGAGCCAAAAGTAGTACAAGGCAGCTGCCCAGGGAAGAAACTGCTAGCAGGCATGATCAGCAGCTTGTAACTGGGAAAAGTGCAGTATCAACATTTACTGCAGAAGCCATGGAGGACATTGCAGCTTCATAAATGAATGTCGTGACTGCATTCACATTCATAGTAGGAGCTCAATGTGTTAGTATAACCATATGCTACAGCTATTCAACGAGACTGCTAATATTACAGCTCAGATAAGACACTTTTTTTTTAATTCTCCAACTTCAAGAAGTTTTTTTTTTGGCTTGACTTTTGGTTGGGGGGAGGGGCAGTCTGAAGTTGCACAGTATGCCAGATCTTTTAACAATGTCTATCAGTCTCTCTCTTCATCCTTTCTATGCAAGGACAACTTTCTGACCCATTTTAATCTCTTCTTCTTTTTAAAAACAAGGAATTATTTTATTTTATTTTATTCAATTAGTTTCCCGTGCTTAGCGGAAGTATAAATGTACAACAGCTGTTTAGTGATTACTATCTGAAGAAGCGTGGATGGACCACGCGAAAGCGCTCATTTTTTGTTAATAAAGCCTTTGGATTATACATGCTCTTGGAACCCTTCTGTTTAATTTTAAGTGGTCTACTATTGAAGATTTTTGCATCTTTTCATCGTGGTTGGGATTTCACTTTGTTTGCTGCCATTTTAATCTCTACAAGGTTTTCTTGTATCGCCATTTTATAGCCTCCTTATCCCTTCTTGTGCCTGTCTAAATGCTTTCCCTTCCATACCATACCATCTACACTCACCAGAGATGCACAAAGAACCCAAAATAGGACCTAACCAAAGGAATGAAGAGTAATACAACCATTTCTTTACCTCTGACACCTCTCCTCCTGTGCCTATATATATATATATATATATATATATATATATATATATATATATATATATATATATTCTAGCAATTTATTTGTTGCTGTAACAGTCATGTCATCTTGCCCCTGTAGAATCACTGTAATCAGGACTTTATCTGATTTTGAGGCACTACTATCAAGCCTCTCATTTTTCCAAGGACTGTCAGGCACAATCATTTGCAATCTTTACACAACTTTAAACACTAGATGCTCATTAGCTTTTGGCACCATTAATGAAGGCATCTCTTCAGAAACAGGAACTATATTAAGACCTCAGAGGCATAAATGCAAAGTAAAAAAATGAAGAGAATTACTTCTTACAAGAGAAAACGAACCTTCAAAACCTGATGAGATTAGTCACTTGTTTGTTGTGGCTTTAACTGTTAGTAGACAGGACTGAAGGACGTCAGAAGGGGAGATAATGTGATGAAAGATGAGAATCCTGAAAACAGTTGCACCTGATGCATATATATTCCAAGTCAAAACAATGAAATACAGCAATTACCTTGCAGCTAAAGGCTACGTTAATTTATCATACAAGCTGGAGTATAAGCGATGTACTCTGCTTTCTATAGTCAACTACCCCAACAAAACTTTATGCAGAGAGGCACTGCAGCAGCACTAACCCCCCAAGCACCTGTAATTCAGAGTAGCATTAACATAAATAGTGCCCTCCAAACCACCACAAACAGCAACACTGTTCATACGGTTCTTGGCAGCTATTGATGTGAAACAAGGACTATGAATTTCAGGATTTGCATCAGAAGCTAGAATAATGTGTTGTAATACCTGTCAACCGTCTAGATTTTTGATATATATTTTTGGCCTTTTCCACATTAAATTTGTGTTTTTCTGCTTATTCATTAAGGAATTAATTCACTAAATAATACAAACATTTGAGTTCCAGACTTAATGTCCTTTTTAATGTATGCTAATGCAAAACCTAAAATGCTGTCCCCTTTCTAAATTTATAAAAGCCATAATTAAAATATATCCCTGATTTGGGCCTTTATCACCCTATTATTTTTGGATTTGTCTAAATTTCTTGCTCTAAGAGTTTGAGAGGCATTTAGTTTACAATGGCCTGGATTTTGGGGAATCACACTATTTGCAGATAGTTTGATGTGAAAAGCATATTAAAAGACCTACATATAATTTGAGAAATGTGCACTACTGCTTCTGAAGCAGTCATTTACTGGTGTTCATTATATATGTAAATAAACTAACTGGCTTGAATAAAAATGCTACCGGAACTGAGATAGCTGCAAAGAGTACTGAACCTATATACTGAAATGCTGGTAGAGCATTGTAATAGATAATGGGTTTCTAGCATCCCTTGAAGAGCAGCTAATATAATAAACTTTACTCAGTTATCCTGGTTTTGATTCCTACAAACTCCATTTCTATACTATGTAAATCAGAGCAAGTCACACAGCCAAACAGTGCTCCCACATCACCTTTCTGAAAAGAAGCAGTTGTGCTTTTTAGGTTTACATCATCAATAAATAATGAAAGTTTCTCTATCTTTCTACCCTGCTCTTGCTTTGATTTTAAAACCAGTGTCTCCACTGTTGTCCACCAGCTACATTAATTTGGCAATGGAATTCAGCCCCCTCTCTCCCCTTACACTGTTGTTATTAGTGAGCATGAGGTGGATGCATCTAACTCATGCATATCTACCACAGATTCACTCAAGAGCACTGCAGACCTACCACTCTGATCCATGGCAGCAAAAGAAATGTTTTAGCGATAGCTGACTGGATTGTTAGTGTCAGTGGCACAAAGGATAGTACATTTTTCATTGATGGTGGAATATCAGAAGGGTGAAACATCCAAAGTAGGGAATATCCCAAGTCAGTGGATCAATTTTTTTTCTATTCTTGAAACTGAGGTGCAAAATAAAGTGGATGGTGTGGGGTACTGCACTCCTGCAAGTTTATTCTTTGGATGAGATTTTAAACCAGCACTCCATCACCTGTGTTGGTAGTAGCTCAGGTGGGTGTAAATGCTCCAGTGGTATTATTTACAAAATATTAACATATGTACAAATATAAGTATGCAAGTATGCAAAGATATATACATATATATATATATATATATATATATATATATATATATATATATATACATATATATATAAATATATATGTTTACTATCATAATGTTGAAGCGGACTCGGTTGAATGACCCACGTCTGCAAAATGTGACAACGTCGAATTCCGATATTGTCGAATTATTTCCTGAATTCGATCTCGGAACAAGCGTTAATATGGGTCGAGACAGGGGTGAGATTTGTATTTCGACAATATCGGAGTTTGACACTGTCATGATTCGACCAACGGACTTCATCAAAGTGGATGGACCAAATCCAATTCAACATTCTGATAGTAAACCTTTATATGTATGCATATATGTATGTATACATATGTATTTGTATATATATATTTTTATATATGTAATCTGTTGACACATTCATATTAAATTTTCATCCCTATTAGACCCCCCCCCACACTCCTTTTTCCATAACCACCATCTGAGTTTACTTAATATTGTTGCTAAAATCTATTTACCATTAATCATAATTTCATGTATTCTTTCATTCCATGCAACCCATATAGCATAAAATAACTTTTTATATATTCTTTTAACATATTCTTTACTTCTATTCTTATAATATTTACATTTGATCATATCCATATTTATTTTATCCACTTCTTTTATATTTTCAAAAACATCTTCTTGACATAGTATTCACCATAACATTTGTGCTGTTTTATATTTCTAAAACGTAAATTCCATTTTTTCTTCTTCTTGACAATGTAAACATGTTCTATATTTTTTCTTCTTTTATGACATTTACTGGCAATTAATCTATTAGCAGTCTCCCCAAAAATCTTGACATTCTACTTTCTGATTACACCATTTGCTTCTTATTTCTTGGCTTTAATTTTTTCACCTTCTAGATTTTTTCCATGGTTTTACATAGTAATGTTTTATCGTTATAATCGTATACCATAGATTTCTGTATCAACGATTCTTTACTTTCAGGGGCATGGCCAAGATGGTGATCAGCTAGCAGCTTAAAGTTTTTGCTCTGCTTCCTTCTATTCTTTTCTGACAGGAGTTTATTATACAAATTCAACAAAAACTTATTTTATTATATGTTTTGAGCCTCATAAACAAACTTGAATAAAATTTTGAAAAAAATCAAGTTTATATGATTTTTCTTTGACTTTTTCTGTCAGAAGTTTTATTGACTGTTCTAACAAAATGAGCTACTGAAAAGTGAATTCTCATTGAAAAAGGAACTACAAACTATCTTGGGCAGTATCCAGGAGCTTTCTGTTAAATTATATAAACTTGAGACCAAAACGCAATACATAAAAGAAGACTGCAGAAAACAAACGGATGTGTTAAATGAAGTTATAAAATTATCTGCACAGATCTCATTAACTGAAGATACAGCAAGAGTCTCAGAAGGAAGAATGGCAAAAAATGAAAAACCTGCAGAATTAATTTTAAAACAGAATACATTGCTTTTGGAGAAATTAGTTCTAGACAGCAGATCTAGGAGAAACAATATCAGAATATATGGAGTTCCAGAAAAAGAAGGAGACAGTATTACATTTCTGTATAACTGGTTACCTAAAGCTCTTAACTTGCCAGAAGCTCTCTCTGTTGGTATTGCAAGAACTCATTCGTCTATTTCAATGTCTTTACTGAAGAAAAAAAAAACTTGTTCCCAGTTAAATTTCTTTCAAGCCAAGACAGAGATTTGGTGCTGAAATCTGTCCGGGCTAATTCTCCAATAAAAATAAAAGATAATAATGTCAGATTTGATAATGACTATACTTCATCAGTTATGACTAAGAGAAAAGCCTGTATTTCATGTATAAAATTTTTTAAGAAATTGGACATAAAAACTCAATTAATTTTTCCATGCCAGAATTAGGATGTATTTACTTGATGATCAAAAAACTTTTAATGCTCTGGAAGATGCCATAGATTTTTCTCAAAGAAAGAAATTATTAGATAAAGCAGAAGTTATAGACTGACCTCTTTCTAGTTTAAAGAGACAGGCAGAAATGGTTGGATATCTAAAAAAGAGAAAAGTAATGGTATTGTTATTTATTTGATTTAACAACCTTAAACAGAGAATGTCATCATCTTTAAAATGTCATAATCAAAAATATGGTAAATGTTTTATTTTTATTAACATAATCCTTTATTGTTAAATATCATATATTGTTATTTAAATACTATTTTCCTTTAGCAAAAGGTTCTCCCGTTTGATTCTCGGCTGGAGTGCGGGGAGTGCCTTCTGTGTGGAGTCTGCATGTCCTCCCCGCGGTTGGGTGGGCGTTCGAGAGACATGCGTAAATGGGCATGCCTTCATTGATGGTTGAACGTCGAGCTAGCACCTTGGTGTTCGTGAAAATCTACTGCCAATCATTAGTGAACTGGAGTTCCGCTGTGGCGACCCCTTACCGGGAAAAGCCGAAAAAGACAACAGCAACTGAAGTAAATTATTAACAGAAGGTAAATATGATTAAGATGTTATTAGCTCCACTATTTTACATTAATTCATTTAATTTACACACACACACACACACACACACACACACACACACACACACACACGCACACACACACACACACACACACGCACACACACACACATGGATTCTCAAAAGCTTGCACGGAGTGCAAGATCAGTGCAGGAGCTCAAGCAAGCAATATGACTGCCGTGCGATCCAGGAACAGCCTGCAGGGGCATTCACAAGCGCTCCTGCACTAATCTTGCATGGACTAAGCCCTGGTATGCCAATCATCCCATTTGCAATACATGCAAATGAGGTGATTTTGCAATTCAGGAAGCTTGCAACAGTCAGTGCAAGACTAGTGCTATCTGCAGAAATGTAGTCGGTTAACAACCGAGTACATTTCTGCAAAATCCAGAAGGGAGCTGTGACAGCCCCAAATAAAGGCTGCATATCATGTAGTAAGTATGCCAATGGCCAAGTATAAGGCCATTGGCATTGCAAACAAAAAAAAAATAAATACAAAAATCAACTTTTATATTTTTTTAGCCGATCTCGGCTGTTTAAGCATAGGGCAGTGGCGCACAAACGAGATTGGGGGAAAAATAATAAAATAAACCTAAAATAAGCAGTCTAACTAAAATCAGTATTTTGCCATGCAAGTCAATGGCAGGCAGAAGACAACTGGGCCAGTGAGTAGTGGTTGCTAAGGGGGGAGGCTCAGTGTAAGACATGTAACTATGCATTACCAGGCAATCCAATGCAAATGAGGGGAAGGATAGTGAATCCCAGTTTCCCCAGCATGTGAGTCAGGTTCCAATAGTGTAAGAGTATGAATAGCTTGGTGCAAGCCTAGGAGTTAGGTGACATCATGGGGGGGTGCCAGGCATACTGTAATTGGATTGGAGCCCTGTGGCTCAGGTTTGCTCCTAGCTAGGGGATGTGTCTAAACCTGCCTAGCACTCTTTACAAAGTCTAAGCAGGTGTGAGAGCCGCGCACTAGGTTTTACAGGAAGAAAAAAGAAGCTAGACCAGGAAATAGCAGCAGTGTGCACATATTAGCACTCTGCGAGGCATGCACATGGGCTTAAACAGGAAGGCAATGGGATGGGTAAACAGCAGTAGGAAGGTAATCAAGGGGAACTAGCTTAGCTGGCAAGTGAAATGTATCAGAATCAGCCAATTATACAGGCAGCAGACCAGCTCAGAACACTACTATAAACTAAGCAAACACCTTCCTCTCTGATTTTTCCCACACTCTACACCACCGGTGTAAACAAGCAAGGAACTTTAAACACTCACAACAGCAAAATGATAGGGGCTGCAATAGCTATCATACAACTTGTGGAAGAGGCTGAGGGTGGTGAGAATGTGAATGCTGTCGACCAACCCACAGTGCGGAGACGGAGAAGAGTGTACAGACCCAGGGTAACCTATCAGGGGCTATATAAGCTGGAGATAGTGGAGCGCTATATGGTGGACAGGGACCTCCTACAACAAATTGTTGAGCTGTGCTGGCCACGCCTGACACACAGAACTAACAGAGGGGAACCCATCCCAGTGGATACCAAGGTATGTGTAGACCTAAGTATCCTAGCTACAGGTACCTTCCAAAGGCCAACTGGATATATGATGGGGATTTCACAGGCATCAGCATCTAGGGTACTCCACCAGTTCCTGGATGCCATGTCAAAACATGTTGGTGAGGACGTATATTTCCCCAACACCCATGAGGCGTTAGCCAGCAATATGCACCTGTTCCACCAAACAGAAGAATACTCTGAAGTAGTGGATGCAATAGACTTCATGCACATATGCATCAACGCACCACCCGGTAAGTGGGGTAGGGTCTACATCAACCGCAAGGGCTTCCCCTCCATCAACCTCCAGGTCATGTGCGATGCCAAGGGCATAATAATGAATGTGTGTGCTGGCTGCCATGGAAGCTGATGACACCCATCAGAAATGCACACACACCCAAACAAGAATGCCATAATGAGGTACATGCACAGACCAGACTTATAAGAGAGCATGTGTTTGGGATGCTCAAGACATGGTTCTGGTGCCTGGACACATCCGTTGGAGCCTTGCAGTACTCACCAGCTACATGTACCCAAATTGTCCTTGTATGTGCCATGCTACACAATATGATCCTGTGGAAACAGCTGCAGCAGGAACAGCACGTGGCAGGGCCACACAGCCCCCCACTACTGCCAAGGCCTGCTCAGGCACAGAGTGACTAGGAGGAGGAACAACCTGACCCTGTCCCAGTAGGCAGAAGGAGGCATGCCCAGTATGTCTTGACCTTGGCTAAGAGGCAATGCATAGCACATACACTTAACCAGGAGGGACCCAGGGAATAACACCTCTCTTTGACTCTTACATGCAGTAAAAGGGATGCCAAACATTATACTACCTGTGCCTAACCATGTGTAGGGAGTGTACTATGTGCATCTGACATAGGCAGCCCTGCAGACTACCCTCAATACTGGGACATCCACAAGGTAAGTAACTCACACATGCCAGTCAGGGGGGGGGGTCACATACCCAACAACAGTCACAGCCAACAGGACAGGTATAGACAAACACAAACAAAGGCTGTGCTATGACATCTGAATGAGGCCTATGGGTAAACCCCCCCCCCCCCAGACCTACACAGACAGACTACAGCAGGTCAGGCAGTGGGATGTCAGTTCTGAAGGGTAGGAAGTCAGAAACTAATATGTAGGTAATTAAAAGCTAAGATCTGTAGTACACTGGTATGCCTCTAGCCAGCACAATAGGTAAGACTACAGACAGAAATGGAGTACCCAACATACCAGCACAGTCCTAGCAAATGTGTACAAGTGTCAGGTGTGCCCCCCATCTGATGTAGAAATGTAGTCACAGTCAGGTGTGCCCCTCCTCCAGTTCTGTGGAGAAACATAGAAATAGTCAAGTGTGCCCCCTCCATCCTACATAGAAATCTAGTAACAGTCAGGTGTGCCCTCCAATCCTGTGTAGAAATGTAGAAATAGTCAGGTGCCCCCCCCCCATCCTACGTAGAAATATAGTAACAGTCAGGTGTGCCCCCAATCCTGTGTTGAAATAGTCAAGTGTGCCCCCATCCTACATAGAAATATAGTAATAGTCAGGTGTGCCCCCACAAATCCTATGTAGAAATATAGTAACAGTCAGGTGTTCCCCCGCCACGATCCTGTGTAGAAATGTAGAAATAATCAGGTGTGCCCCCCATCCCACGTAGAAATATAGTAACAGTCAGGTGTGCCCCCCCCCACAAGCCTGTGTAGAAATGTAGAAATAGTCAGGTGTGCCCCGCTTCCTACATAGAAATATAGTAACAGTCAGGTGTTCCCACCCACAATCCTGTGTAGAAATGTAGAAATTGTCAGGTGTGCCCCCCATCCCACATTGAAATATAGTAACAGTCAGGTGTGCCCCGCACAATCCTGTGTAAAAATGTAGAAATAGTCAGGTGTGCACCCCCATCCTATGTAGAAATCTAGTAACAGTCAGGTGTGCCCACCCACAATCCTGTGTAGAAATGTAGAAATAGTCAGGTGTGCCCCCATTCCACATAGAAATCTAGTAACAGTCAGGTGTATCCCCCCCACAATCCTGTGTAGAAATGTAGAAATAGTCAGGTGTGCCCCCATCCTACATAGAAATATAGTAACAGTCAGGTGTGCCCCCCAATCCTGTGTAAAAATGTAGAAATAGTCAGGTGTGCCCCCCCATCCTACATAGGTTCATAGGTTCATAGGTAGGTACTAGGCTACTGGCCCAAGGGCCTACGTAAGCCTAACCAACAAAGTTCCCTGGCTTACGCCACCCTAGAAAGTTATTTTCCTGTGCCACTGTCAAGCAGAGACACAGAAGTGATTCCCGGGGTGTAGTTCCTATTTCCCATCCACTCATCAAGATTTTTCTTGAAGAGTGCTAATGAAGAACTTTGCTTAACATAGATGGGTAGCATGTTCCAGAGTATGGGAAGTCTCTGGAACAGGAATATATCCCTCCAGCATGTCCTGTTTATTGTGGTGACAAGGTTTAGGTCCCTAGAGCATGTAGCTCGGAGGGATTGGGATTTCTTTAGGTGTAACATGTCCAACAGCTATAGGTTTGACATAGCTTTATATGTTAGGCAGAGATCACCTCGGAGTAGGCGATATGCTATGGAGTAAAGCTGGAGTTTTTTTAGATGGTCAGTGTGGGGCATTTGTTTGAGGCCATTAATCCTCTTTGTGAGATACTTCTGTGGCCTTTCCAGCTGCTGCAGATGTCTTGTGAGGTACATTCCAAAAGGGGCATTATACTCTATAATGCGTCTAATGAGTGTCGAGTAGTGGGGAACAATGACCTCTTTTTTCCTGGATGAGAACCCTTTTATGATGAGGTGTGCCATGTAGAAGGACTTCCTGACTACTGTGGCGATGTGTATATCAAAGGAGAGACTACTGTCCACCTGGGTCCCAAGGTCTCTTATCACACATTCGGTGTTAAGTAGATTGATGCCTATGTGGTAGCTCATGGGTACAGAGTTTTTACCAAAGGGGATAACACTGCACTTTTTGGCATTGAACTTGAGGCCATGGCTCTGACATGAGGCATCTGTCTCAGTGAGGCCCTTCTGCAGGATGTACACATCATTTGGGGACTTGACTATGGCTCCTAGTTTGCAGTCATCTGCGAACTTCATTAGCCAGTGGCCTTCTGTGTTAGCCTGTACTTCCAAGAAGTAGATACCAAACAGGAGAGATCCCAGGACTGAATCCTGTGGTACTCAACTTGTCACTGGTTTGAGGTCAGATTTGGAGTCTGCAACTTTTACAGTGTGGGTTCTGTCAGTGAGCCAGTTGGCAACCCATCTTGTGATGTAGGGATTTATACCTAGTTTAGTGAGTTTAGCTATAATTCCAGAATGGGGGATGGTGTTAAAAGCCTTGGCGAGGTCAAGATAGGCTGTGTGAACCAACTTACCCTCATCTACAGCTTTGGTGACTGCTTCAAAGAAGTTGATCAGGTTCAGGAGGCATGATCTGCTTTTCACAAACCCGAACTGGGTGGGATCCAGAGTTTGGAGGTTACCAATGTCTTTGTTTATGAGTTCCATGATGATATGTTCCATGTCCTCACAGACTAGGCTCATCAGGCTAATAGAGTGATAGTTCCAGGGATCACTGGTGGCTCCCCCTTTGTGGAGTGGGATAACTGTTGCTGTGCACCATTCAGTGGGCACAAAGCCTAATGTGAGGCTATTATTGAACATGGTGCTTAAGTGGAGAGCCAGTTTGTTCTGAAGTCCATGTAAAATGCAGCCTGGGATGTTGTCAGCTCCCATGGATGCTGTGTTTTTGGCTTTAGAGAATGCAGCTTTTACCTGCATAGTTGTGATTACAGGGACTCTGCATTCTTCCTGTATAGATATGGGCCCTTACAGGGTGATGGGGGGGTGGTAAAGTTAGCATGGAATCTATCTGCTAGGATTTTGGCAATATCAGTGGGTTCTGTAATTTTCGTGCCATTGTGCTGTAACTCAGAGCAGATCTGGGTGTTGCCATTGAGATGCTTGACATAGCTATAGAATGCGTTGTGGTTGTTTTTAGAATTAGTAGCGATTTTGTTTTCGTAGCTAGCTTTGGAGGATCTTATAAGGGATCTCACCTTCTTACTGATGCTGACCAGGGAGCTCCTCCATTCATGGGCTTTTACACTCTTTTGCGACAGTTTCTTCCTTCTGTTGTACAGTTTGTTTATGGCAGGGGACCACCAGATTGGCTTCCTTTTTTTGGAGGATAGCATCTTGGTTCTGCTTGGGATAGCACGATCCATGTACTCGTGTAAGTGCTTATAGAGTGCATTTGTGTAGGATTCAGCAGTTGTAACTGTATTGTCCATCTGCATGGGTGTCATGATGTTCACCACTTCTGGTGAACATAGAAATATAGCAACAGTCAGGTGTGCCCCCCCACAATCCTATGTAGAAATGTAGAAATAGTCAGGTGTGCCCCACCATCCTACATAGAAATATAGAAACAGTCAGGTGTGCCCCCCCAATCCTGTGTAGAAATACAGAAATTATCAAGTATGCCCCCCATCCTACGTAGAAATATAGTAATAGTTTGGTGTGCCCCCCCCAAATCCTGTGTAGAATGTAGAAATAGTCAGGTGTACCCCATCCTACATAGAAATATAGAAACAGTCAGGTGTGCCCCCCCCCCACAATCCTGCTTAGAAATGTAGAAATAGTCAGGTGTGCCCCCCCATCCTATGCAGAAATGTAGTAAGAGTCCATGCCAAATGATCGACGGATACCCTGCAGAGACAGCATGCTACCTGTAGGTGTACAACACAAAGGTCAGCAATGCTTTACAATTTAATTGGACTCAATCCACACATTCAGTACAGACTGCCATATTGGGCATGCTCACACACTTAGAGTAATGAAGGCAATGTCAGTCAACAACATACTGAAAGGTCATACTGGCCATGTTCACACACTTAAACACATGAATCCCATGTCTGCAAACACCAGTGGACCAGACATATCTGGCAGCTGCAGATGTTAGTGCAGACACTCCTTAGTATGCACCACACATTCTTTGCACACACAGTTGATAGAAATACAGGCATATATGCAAGGACAACACACTGTAATAAGCCAAAGGTAGACATACATAGATGTGTGGAAGAGGGTGATTGTGACAAGGATTCATACAGGGCTCTCCCCCCCATCACACAGCAAAAAGGCCACAACCACACGAGGGTCTGATGTCACACACTGCAGATACTAGCCACCGGTATCTGTCACCATTACAGAGTACGTGGTGCAAGTGCCAGCTGTGTAACATGACTGTTCAAGGAAGTAGTCATCTAGCAGCTGTATACACGTACCTGTGGAATATGACCCAGGTTGTGCCCGCATGTGGCGTGTTAACCCCTAGATGACTGGGTTATGGCCCATGCACACACAATGCCCTCCCCATAGCCCCACTATGACAAGCCTGCTGACATCATCTACTGTGAAATACACCTTTACACCTTTGGAAGAGGTGTACCCAAGTAATCTCTGTGGTGCATCCCCTAACTGCATACTGCTGTAGTGTGGTAAGGCAGGAGTTTAAACCCCAGCCTTGGCAATTGTGTATCTCCTGTCTGTGTAGAGAGCAATGCTTTTTAGGGTAGTCACACTCCCTACAATTCAAAGCCTCTACTTTGGTAAGGCTGCTGATGTCATCCACCTAGAAATACACCTCTGGGAAACTGTAGCCCAGTAATCTCCATAGCGTGTCGTGTAAGTGCATAGTGCTGTAGTGTGATAAATTAGGTAGGTAGCTATTCTAATTCCAGACATGGCAAGTGTCTGTTTGTGTAGAGACCGATGCTTTTTAGGGTAGTCACACTCCCTACATTTCAAACGCTCCTATTTGGCAAGGCTGCTGATGTCATCCACCTAGAAATATACTTCTGGGAAGCTGTAGTCCAGTAATCTCTGTAGTGTGTCCTGTAACTGCATACTGTTTAGTGTGATAAGTAGGTAGCTGCTCTATTCCCAGACATGGCAAGTGTGTGTCTGTCTTTGTAGAGAGCAATGCTTTTTAGGGTAATCACACTCCATACAATTTGTACGCTGTACTTTGGCAAGGCTGCTGATGTCATCCACCTAGAAATACACCTCTGGAAAAGCTGTAGCCCAGTAATCTCCATAGCGTGTGCCATAACTGCATACTGCTGTAGTGTCATATGTGTGTGTGTCCCTGAGAGTGTGACTGTGTTGACGCTGGCACCTGTTCATGTGGACAGGCATGTGTACATCACCTTCCATACAGCTACCATATCCCTGTTGCAGATCTCACTCACCATCACATATATGTTCTCCGGACTCCACAACAGGTAACCTATGTGGCGCATCCAACAACTGCATAGGCTGTGATAACACTACATAGTCATTAGGGGTTTGATACCCTGTGCTGGTAGGTCTGTGATACAAATTTGCTTAGGTTTTACTCTCCCACCCTCCCTGACTTGTCAATGCCTCTGACTGCCTCTCTCACTGCCTCACGGGTGGATGTGGAGACCTATACCTGCTTTTCTTAGGCAGCACCATGTGTATTTTAGGTAATGCTCATGATCAGCTGATGGCCTCTGCATAAATTGCAGCCCACCCCTAGCTGATTGCATGTGGAACAGCTGTGTTAACATTCCCATAGCCAATTGCATGGAAACATACTTCAATATCTATGAACATCATGTTTCTGTTGGTCCTTTTCATTCACTGTGAGCAGGAACTCATTCTGTTGTTTGACAAACAGCATCTCAGATGGAGTGAGGTTTACCTCTGACAACATACACTGTGGAAACAGGCCAACACTCAGGAGGGGGATGTGCCTGACCTGACTACAGACTGTAAGAGCTGCTATACTGCATTCGGAGTAATGTTGGTTTAACAGGGTGTGTGCGGATATGGCTGTCCTACCCATGCAGACGGGAACTGAAAGTTCGACTGCTGAATCCTACACTAAGGCACTGTACAAGCACATACACACGTGCATGAATCGTGCCATCCCAAAAAGAACCAAGACGCTCTCCTCCAAAAAAAAGGAAGCCAATCTGGTGGTCTCCTGCCATAAACAAACTATACAACAGAAGGAAGAAACTGTTGCAGAAAAGAGGATAATCCCTGGATGCAAACCCCCCCCTTACCAGCCTCTGTAAGAAGCTGAGATCCCTCATAATATCCTCCAAAGCTAGTTATGAAAATAAAATTGCCAAAGATTCCAAAGACAACCACAAGGCATTCTATAGTTACATCAAGAATCTAAATGGCAATACTCAGATCTGCTCTGAGCTACAACAGAATGGCATTAAATATACTAATCCCAAGGATATTGCCAATATACTGGCAGATTGATTTAGTGCAAACTTCATCCCCCTCTCACCCCCTAAAGGGCCCATCTCAATACCAAAAGATTGCCAAATTCCAGTAATCACGGCCACACAGGTAGAAACCATACTCTCCACAGCTAAGAATACAGCACCCATGGGACCAGATGGCATCCCGGGCTATGTACTATGTGAACTACAAAATGAACTGGCACCTTACCTAAGTGTCATGTTTAATCATAGCCTCACCTCAGGCTTCGTGCCCATTAAGTGGAGCACAGCTACAGTTATCCCACTCCACAAGGGGGGATCCACCTTGGATCCTGGGAAATACTGTCCCATCAGTCTGACAAGCCTGATCTGCAAGGGCATGGAACGCATTATCATGGAACTTATAAACAAAGACATTGGCAACCTTCAAACACTGTACCCCACCCAGTTTGGGTTTGTGAAGGGCTGATCTTGTCTCCTGAACTTGAGTGACTTCTTCAAATCAGTCTCCAGAGCTGTGGACAAGGGTAAGGTGGTCCACACAGCCTATCTGGACCTTGCCAAGGCCTTTGACACCATCCCCCACAATGGAATCATAGATAAACTTACTAAGCTGGGCATAAATCTCTACATCACTCGATGGGTTGCCAACTGGCTTACTGACAAAACCCAGACTGTAAAAGTAGCCGACTCCAAATCCAGCTCTAGACAAGTGACAAGTGGAGTACCTCAGGGTTCAGTCCTGGGACAGCTCTTGTTTGGCATCTACTTCTCTGAAGTACAAGCCAACACTAAGGGACTCTGGCTAACAAAGTTCACAGATGACTGCAAATTGGGAGCCATTATTGAATTCCCAAACAATGTGGATATTCTACAAAAGGGCCTTACAGAAGCAGAAGCTTGGTACCAGAGCCATGGACTCAGGCTTAATGCCAAAAAATGTATAGCTATCCCCTTTTGGAAAAAACATGTACCCATGAATTACCACATAGGTGGCAGTACACTAAACACTGAAAGTGTGATGAGAGACCCAGGGAGTAAGGTGGACAGTGGTCTCACCTTTGATAACCACATTGCCACAACAGTCAGGAAATCCTTCTATGTGGCACACCTCATCACTAAGGGCTTTTCATCCAGAAGAAAAGGAGTTCCTTGTCCCATTGTACCCATCCCTCATTAGACCCATTATAGACTACAATGCCCCATTTGGTATGTACCTCACAAGACATCTGCAACAGCTGGAGAGGCTGCAGAAATACCTCAGTAAATGAATCTCAGGCCTAAAGCAGATGCCATATGCTGATCGTCTAAAAAAACTCCAGCTATACTCTGTGGCATATCATCTACTCAGAGGTGATCTCTGCTTAACATACAGGGCCATGTCAAACCCTGAGCTGTTGGACATGCTCCAATTAAAGAAATCCCAATCCCTCAGAGCCACACGCTCCAGGGATCTAAACCTTGTCATCACAATGAACAAAACATGCTGGAGGGATAGGTTCCTGACCCAGAGACTCCCCATTCTCTGGAATAGACTGCCCATACATGTCAAGCAGAGCACCTCCTTGGCTCTTTTCAAAAGGAACTGTGATGACTGGATGGGAAATAGGAAATTCACCCCAGGGATCATATCAGTTGCCCTGCTAGACATGGGTCCAGGGAAGCAAATATTGTAAGAAGAAATTTCCAGGGAATTGTTATGGCTAGGCTTGAGTAGGCCATAGGGCCGATAGCCTAGTACCAACCGATGAACCTATTAATGCCTGCCATGTCAGTTGTATATTTATAAGGACTCCCCATCTGTAGGGTCATCTGCAAACTGGGCAGTTTGTGGTGCCTTTGGTGTCATGTGTTTCCCACAGAACATTTATCTGTGAACTGCAGAGAGTAGTGTGAGGATTGCAGTCTGTAAATGGTGAAAGCCATGACAGTTACTGACTTCATATTCCTCATAGGACATATGTTGCAACAAACCCTGTTACAACAGTAAATGTATGATGTTATCACAGCAACGTGTCAATATTGGCCCTGTGTATGTGCTTCCAGCCACAACTCAGTCAACCTTTGTATATATGTCATGCATTGAGGTGCATATGTGTTGTACACCATAATTAGTGTCATCATATCTGATAACAAGCTAGTGACATATCAGACTGCTACACATGTTATGTACAGTAGGGGATATATTTGATGAGATAACCTGGACATACTGTGGTTGTTTGTACAGTACTGAGGTCTGTGTACTTATGGTGAATGTCAACAGTGTGTGTATTGTTAATATGTACCTTGGCCTGTGTACAGACTGTTGTAGTTGTCATCGTCCTAGGTCCCATCCTATCCAATGTTACATGCTGATCCACTATATGTTACCGTATTGGCTTACATGTTTGTAGGGCCATACACACACATGTCCCATACCACAGTCAGCCATCAGACCAAACTGTGTAGCAGCCCAGTATATGTAGGGCTAGTGTGTGAGTGGCACATATGAGGATGGTGTTGAACAGATAGTCCATATACTGAAATATTATGCTAGCTTGCCATATGTGGCAGTGGCTGTGTTCTCATTGGTTATGGTTATGCACGTTCACACAGGTGTATCTTACTCTGTGCTGTGACATGCCTGTACAGCCTGCTATATATGCAGGTACATGTGCATTCCCCTACAGGAGATATAGGCCATTGTTGAGCCAGTCTGCCTGTAGCCTGCACAGTGCATTGTTACATGCCTAACAGCTTAGTGTACTTACCCATTGAGATGTCATGTGCAGATACTTACCAGATGTACTGCTGCTGGCCCTCCTTTAACAGTCATGTATGTCAGACAGAGCAGTGGAATACTGTACAGATGTATGTCAATATCTAGTGGGTAGTATGTGGCCATGGCACCCCTGTACCAGCGGTTATTATGTGTCAGGCCAGACAGGGGTGTGTGAATGCATAACCTATGGTGGCATATGTATACTAGTCATTATGTGTTATACCCATCTACATGTCTGTTAACATCCATATTGTCAGGCATGGTACACATGTTTTGCACTAAAGGGTTCTGTGTATACCTCTGGACTACACAAAGTGTGTCAGAATGTCCACACATATTAGCCAATATCTCTGCTGCAGTTGGCAGGGGCAGTATGTGCTAGCAACGGTACTTTACTATGATGTCTATAGGATGTCTGTCAGTAGCCAACAGCACACATGTGGAAAGCAGATGTGACCTCCCACATACACCATGTCTGTGAAGACAATCCCAATTACAGTAGCAATAGTATACAGAACTGTAACAGTACACAAATAAAGATTTTCACTTTCTGCAAACATGTGTGTGGTGTTTTGTCCTATGACCTCTTTGTGGGTATATGTTGCAGGCAATGACTGTCATTTCTATGGGTGGCCCATACAGTGTCCAGTTGTTCAGGTGTGAACTGTAGGAATAGTTGCTGTTCCATATTTTGTGCACCTTCTACATATGTATGTTACTGTACATATCTCTGCGTGTGTAGGTGTAGTCACATGTATATCTATATATATATGTAAATATATATATATATATATATATATATATATATATATATATTTATTTATTTATATATATATATATATATATATATATATATATATATATATATATATATATATTTATTTATTTATTTATATATATATATATATATATATATATATATATATATCTGCATATATGTGGCTGTATATATGTATCCTGGGGATGTTGATAGCTTCCACATTTTACATTTCCTATGGGAGCCAGACTGTACTGCATAATATGTTACCAATACCAGCCTGACATCATACAGGTAGGATGTAGTACTGTTAACATCTTGTGCCCATGACATGTCTGTTCCTGGTTATGGGATCTGCAGCACTTGGCAGTGCATTGCAGGGCGGACGTGTTTAGCTGTGGGGGGTGTGCTTATTCGTACAAAACATATATTGTTTGGGGCCTCTCAACCCCATTAATAGTGCATGTGGACATATTTCTTTTTGTTAATCTACCATTGCTATCAACAGATGTATGGCCACATATATCTATATAGATATATATATATATCTGCTTACATATATATGACTATGTCCGTATATACCTACATAGATATATGTCTGCGTACATATATGTACCTTGCTGTGTATATGTAGACATATAGGTGTAGACATATATATATGTTGATGTTGGCATTTGCATGTAAATATGTTCATATATATTTATATATATATGTATATATTTCAAAATATACATATTATATATATATATATATATATATATATATATATATATATATATATCGACAGATATAGAAATGTATCTGTTTAGATATTAATATATTTACACACACATATGTCTAGATGTTGGTATACATTCTCTGTACTGTTGCATGACTGGGCTGGATAATATGTTTTTGAAACATCAGATTTATGTTTATCTGTCATGGCTGAGTGATAAATCACTTTCTCTATGGTGTGCAGTGTCTTGGGTTTGAGCCTTGCAGAGGCTGTTTAATTTGTTGCTGGGCAGAACATGGGCCATTGGATACAGAGTGATTAAGGCACTTTAAAACAGTTGTAAGCGGGTTTGTGCAGAGCTAAGCCTTCTGGCTACAGTTTCTTAAATTGCTTAGTCTGTGTAGGCAGTGATTACCCCTGCAAAAATGCACTTAAACTTGCTTACTACAGCTTATTTGTGTTTAAATCTGCTCATGACACTGACACTTCACATGTGCATTTCCTGCAGTACTGCAGTTCATAAATATATGTTATTTAGTGAGTTTTGCAACAGAAATATTGGTTAGAACGTGCTTTGCCGTGTAAAATAGACTGTGCTACAGTGGGCCTAGAAAACAGGAATGCCTGATTATTAGGCGAATGCTTTGCCCACTACACTATAGCTGTGCTGCTTCATTTGCATATATCTTCCCTGTTATCCTCTTAAGCCTTTTAAGCTGCTTTAACCGTACCTAAGTGATGGGCACACCCGCGCACCTACGGTTAGCTGTACTCAGATTCTTAATTGATGTAAAGGGGTTTATTCAGTTTATTTATATGTACTGTTGTTGTTCTACACATGGGGAATTGTTGGTGGGGATATGCGGACACCTATGAGCGATCTCACTTATTTCTTACCACTTTCTGCTGTTCCACATTGCAGGGGCATGTTTATTCTGAGACCTCTGCTCTCAGAGTCGCCCCCTGCACTCGTACACTCTCCATGTAAGCCTAGGAGCTCGGGCAGTATGCCTTCATTAATAAGCATGGCGTGCTGCCATCTTGCTCCTAAACGGGAATTTCCATGCAGGAATAAGCTAGTCCTGCATGAAAGATTAGCAAATCCGGGACACACACACACACACACATAGACACACACACACACACACACACACACACACACACACACACACACACACACACATATATATATATATATATATATTTTTTATATATATATATATATATATATATGTATATATATATATATATATATATATATATATATATATATATATATATATATATATATATATATATATATACATATTTTTAAAGTTGTTTATTATATACTTTAAAGTACGCTACTGACAATAGGTTTGGTTGATTGTATAGTAAACGCAGTTTGAATTGTCTACGTTAACTAGCTGTTATATTGTTTCTTTAATGACAGCTTGCATTTGATAGCATTAAAATATTTAAATGGAATATTTTATGTATTAAACTAGTGTAGGGGTGGATTGAGGATTGAGAAGCTTTTATTTAAACTGTGGATTGTGGTAGATGATTTCAAACATGTATTTTAACAGAAATTATGCTAATTTTATTTAAAACTGATCCATCTTTTTTTTTTATTTATTTATTTGTGATCACAAGCCTTTTCTAAGCAAAATAGCCTCCTGTTAATACTGTTTTTCCCACTCACAGCATGAACACTTTAAAATAATGAAATTGTATCTGCTTGAGCTTATTTTAAATGGAATAGCAGCTTGGACTCTCTCTCAGTGCAGTTTGCAAGCAGAAAAATTGTGTTGAACTTTGACCTGGCTATCAACAGGAAGTAAGTTAATTGAATATTAAAACAAAGAACAAGAAAAGGAGATTCAGGCAATTTGAATTATCAAAATGTGTTTTAAATATGTTTTGTAAGTTTTATCAGCTATTTAATAATGTAATGTTTAGTGAATGTAGTGAACAATCATGTAAGACATGCAATAGTCAGAAACTGTGAATGAATACAAAAATAAGTAGCTGCAAATATGTAAAAGTCTTAAAATGAATTTTCATTAGATATATGCTAAAGCCCTAATTATACAAATAGACCTCAGATAGTATATGTTTTTTTATATATCTGTTGCTTCATTCACATACCCAGTGTTATGGCATTTGCAATGTTAAAAAGCCATGTTGGGGTATAATGTAAATTATAGAACTACATTATTTCTGCTTTTGTAATTTCATTTTCCCAGTCAATTTAACAAATAAACACCTGTAACATGGTTAGAAACCCAGTCTCCCAACACAGTTTTATACCCTCTACTTACTTAAGAAAGACATCTACCAAAGTCTAAACCCAAAATAAAGAAAACTACTCTAGTCTATGTAAATGAGTTTGTGAGTGTATGAGTGTGTATGTGTATATGTGTGCATGTGGCAGGAGGACATAAGTGCAAATTGGTAAGGGCCAGACATTGAAAAATAGCACTAGCCTTTTATCAATTCAGAGTAACTGAGAAGTGTAAGTGCATATGTACTCGCATGCTTGTGTGTGTGTGTGTGTGTGTGTGTGTGTGTGTGTGTGTATGTGTGTGTGTATGTGTGTGTGTCACTAATGTTCTTCTTTTATTACTCTGATGACTAATTAGAGAACTTAACAAATTTTAACCAATGAGAGAACCTTCATTTGTTGTAACTAAACAAAATATAGTCAGTTCATTATAGCAGATCAACAAATAATTTCATATTTTCATGAGATGTTTAACTTAACTATAAAATATGAAATAGATACAGCTACAGATTTCATAAACATTAATGACAGAAAGGAATCAGTGATCTTACATGATAAAAATAATATTTCATTATAATTTAGATGTTGTATTTCTTTTCTGGAATTATAAATACGATTGAAGTGCCAGTGCTTTACATTATTTTGTATAGTGATTTATTAGAACTTTGGTTGTTAAATGCTGAGTGTACTTTAATTACTTGATGTCTAAGGTTATTATATTATATTTTTGAAGTAGTGGCATTTGTTTAGTTTATTAGTAGTGAAATGCATCAGTTAGTGAGTGGTTTGTATGATTCTATCATCAAATCAGGAAAACTTTATTACATGATAGAAGGTCTAAATGTTTCTGATTCTCTATGTTCAATTTTAATTTTATTTTATTTGTCCATGACAAAAATCTTTACTATTTCAGTTTTATTCTTTACACTAAGCCGTCAGCTTTTAGTTTTAAATATGCCTTGTCTTATATGTCTGCTTATAATTGTGTATCACTAAATATTAATGGACGTTAGTCCTTGGGAGAGAAGCAGTTTAAATAGATACTTGAATTCACATAAAACCCACATAATCTTTTACAGGAAATACATTTATTAACCTAAGATGTTAACAGATTGTTGGGCGTTCATGTTAAATTGAAAAGAAGAGGCACTCTGATACTTTGGAGAAATGTGTACCTATGCCTAAAGTAATAAACACCTTTTCTGATAATAATGGTATGTTGGGATTAGTGGCAGTAGAAATTAACAAACAAATTTATAATTTTGCAGATACATACTGGATTCCTGGAATTGGAGCTAAAATTGTTAAGAAACTTTTACAAAACATGAACTGATAATTGCAGTAGATTTTAACTGTATTTGTCTAGAAATGACACTACAAATGGCAAGGAACCCAAACTGTCCTCAGTTGCTAAACATTAAATAATTTTGTAACTGATTTAAATATGTATAATATATATGATTTAAAGTCAACAAAATCATTTAACTATAAGCATTACTCATATAGGTTTGGCACCCAAACTAATATTGATAACGTTTTTATTTCAAGTAGTTTATATTCCAGCACTGAAGAAGTATTGATGATATCATGTCCTTTGTTTGACCACAATGCTATTATGTTTACTATTAATCTGAAGCCTAATAACTTGAACCATTCTCAAAGAAGTCCTGCTTATATAATAAAAAATAAAAGATTTTAAAGAATGGTTTAAAGGAAATTAATCGATTTATTGATATTGATAGTAATGGAGAAGTGGCAGATTTTATTTTGTGGGCTGCATTAAAAGCATATCTGTATGGAAGAAATAAAAATGCTTTTTATGCAAACAAAGGGAATGGGATAAAGAATTAAAAATTTTGCAATCTACTATAAATGAATTAAAATTAAATTTAAAACCTAATGATGAGACTGGAAACTCTGAATTAAAAGTATTAAATCAGAAATATCTTGAAATACTTCACCATATAATCTCAATGCATTTAGAAAAATTTAAATTTCAGTCATATTCAATAAATCCAAAAAGTTTGCACAAATTAGTTCTCAGATGTATGAAAAAAATAAATGCAAATTATATTAAAGAAATAAGGAATTTTAAGAAGCAAGTGATTTAAAAGATATATTAAAATGTTTTAGAAACTATTATGAGGAATTTAATAATAAAAGGATATCTTTTGAGAATAGTAATACAACTGATAGCTTTTTGAAAGATAATATATAACATTAACTAAAGAACCAAAAAAATAGACTTGATAAATTATATTCGTTTAAACAATTAAAATATCATACTAATAAATCTTAAAATAAACAAAGCACCAGGTTTTGAAGGTCTAATTCCAGAGTTATATAAATAAATTCTAGAAAATATTTGACACATTATTAAAATCAGTTGAACAAGCTGAATCCATGTTATGTATCTGCCTTCTAGGCATTTTTCTCTTGTTTCTCCCATTTTTAAGCAAAACAAAGATCCTAAAGTTTGTTCTTTGTATAGGCTTCATATTACTGCACTATAGTCCTTCACCAAAATGTCTTACACTGAGGTTGCAAATAATCATTCCAAAGCCTCCTTGAATTAAAATTATGAGGTCTGAGCAAAAATAAGATCACTCATCCACCTCATGCATATCTACCGTAAAGACTAACCCTGAGCAAAACAAAAAAAAATCCAAATCCACCATTCTGAACCACAACAACAACATAAATGTTTAAGTGATAGGTGACTCGCTTGTGACTCATCAATTACATGACTTGATAAGGAGAGGGTTACAATGAGTGGTCTTCCAGGTGGCAGGAGTTCTGACATTACAAGGATCCTAAAGACATTATGTGGGATTTATGAATAATTGTGTAGGCTTTACGTGAAGCCTATATGATGTTTATGTGTTAGTGTGATGAGTGGCAGTGCTAACTGTATATGCATGCTGCACAACATGATTACATGAATACAAGCAAGTTTTTGTGGCCAGCAACAGTGTCAGCAGCCAAGAAAAACTATTGAGCAGCACAAGCACACACAGTAAACCAACAAGCTTGGCTATGGACAAAGCTGTTAACCATGCTCATATGGACAGCATGAAGAGCTACATAGGGCAAATAATACAAGCTTTACTAGGCAGGGAAAGTGTACTTAGTGTACTGTGCACATAAATCAAACATATGAATACAGAAATAAGTAAAAGGGGAAGAGGAAATGGCAACGCCAACTAAAATACATGGGATACCAGACAAAAAAGGTGTACTGAGGACAATGTGCTCAAAATCCAAAGAGATGTATACAGAAATATGTAAGAAGGAAGTGCAGATGTTCAAATTCTAGCAAAATAATTGATGTGAAGGTGCTTACATCACAAAGACAATTTTGTAATAATAACATTGCCTAATACATATGCCATAATTAATGGTGGTTACACCTCCTGAGCAAATATAAGCAAATAAAAGCAGGCATAATATTTGTAACAGTTACACAAATTAACATTGTAAGAGAGGGCAATTATATGACATGAATGTCATTAACATGCTGAGCTGAGATGACAGTTCGCAAGGACAGTGCATACATTTTGAGATATTTGCACAGTGAGCATTTCGTCAAAATAACGTGGTGAAACATACGAATGGCTCAGAAGCCACAATCTCTTTTTGCAGCAATTGAAGGTATCCAATCAATGTTAACAATGACCTCTGTATTAACTGTATATGCCACAGAAATAGGCCTAACAAATGTACAGTGAGGATCACCCTTGAAGGAAATTATGCACTTCAGTTTTCTAATTGTTATACATCCTATATGTAGGTATGTGAGTGGTGTCACAAACATGGGAGTAGAGTGTGACCTACCTAATACCCTTGTGAAAAGCACTCCTGTCAGACACAATTATTCTGCAGTCAGATAAGAACAGATGCAAACACCACACTAAGGTGCAATGTATTCCCCAGCTGTGTATTGCTCACATCTGCCGCAATAGGTAGCAATGGATATTGTCACAAACGCATGAAATGAATATGTCAATTAAGGAAGGATCTCTGAATGTCATATCAACATATCAGACTGATGGCAATTAAATGAGTGTGCTCATATGCACACAGTTGTGATCAGTCCTACCAATGTTGTGTGGTCAACAAAGGTTTCTGTGCATTTCTGTACACATGCCACCCAAGAACTGGAGCACACTCATGTGCATTGCAGTATACAATGCATGGACCAAAAAAGCACTTCAACCATGACATTGTGACCATAACATAGCTATCTCTTCAGTGATTTACTATTCTTAAAACAAAAAACAGGGTGAGGACCCACTATATCTCTAATATCATAATCCGCTAACAGAACAGGCCAGTTCTTATGAACAATATTGCAAATCCTAGCAATATCATTTGTGTATGTCAAAATCATGCTTTTCCTATCATATGTACTTGTTTTCTTAAACCTCATATCTTCTCTCACAGAAAGAAAAAGGTCTAGCTCTCTCCTCATGTGCTTTCATCAAATCACCCATATAAACATTCAATTCATCACTAGAATACCCCCTGTCTTTAAAATCATCACATAACCCAGTCATTGCATGTTGAAATAACACATCATCTGTATGTAACCTAGACAGCATATAGGCTTGACTTTTAACCACATATCAATATACATAACCAGGATACATGCTGGTCTGATGCAAAAAACTGTTCTTCCAGCATGTTTTCCTGAATAACCTAGTCTCAATGGATTCACAAGAGGACTTAATAATCTAAAAATCAATCTTATCAAGAAAAGTACATTTAGTAAACCTAAGAAAAGAAGTGGTATTACTCAAATACTGTATAAATTCATCCAAGACATCAACAGAACCATCCCATAAAAGAAAAATATCATCCACAAACCTCCTATAATATTTAATACATGAACTAAGGCTACATGTGCCAAAAATGAACTCATCCTGCCACTGTGCCTTAACCAAATTAGCGTAACTATGGGCACAAGCTGTGCCCATAGCTACATCCTTTTTCTGCAAATAAATACAGTCATTGAACATAAAAACATTGCTCTCAAGAATAAGTTCCAATAAAAAACAAATCAAAGTAACCATAACATTAGAATATGAACTAGACTTCAGTAAAAGTAACCTAACTGCTTTAACCCCTTAGTGTTAGGAATAACTGTAAATAATGTACAGACATCTAAGATGACAAACAAATAATCAGAATCACAGATGTATAACCACAATCAAAAATGAAGAGCCAGTGATTACCTTTTGTTGTATTTAATGAAAAACATGTCCAAAAAGATACAGTCTGTACTGCAATAATAAACACTTTATTGTGTGCTGCTATAAGGTGTCTTTTTTATTCTTAATGTAACACTACTTGTGCTTTAATAATGTGGCAGAGGATATTGGTGAATTTTATCGTTTTTTATTGGAGTACAGATGTGGGAACCAAAGCTAAGGAAGAAATAATGTACAAATGTAAAGCAAGGTGATTATTTATCAATGCTCAAGGAGAACTCCCTTTAACTCATTACATCCAAGTGACACCTCCAGATGCGTCTGCATTTAACTCCTACTGATACCACTAGGAGTCAAATATTGCTTGTTTATATTTGTATCAATAATTCCAAAACCATGCTATTTATAAGGTTTTAAAATATTTCACCTTAAAGCCTGCACAAAAACAAATTCAACTGCATTAATATTTGACATCTGTCTAGGTTGGTAAATAGATATTAACTGTTGTTTTTATTATACTAATTTATATAGATATAATTTTCACATTTTTCGAAATATCTCAGCAACCAAGTAACACAGACAGAACTCCTTAACCTCATATGAAAACTGTCAGCTAGATGAATAAAATGCTGTTGACAGTATGTGTACAACTTGAGAGGTTGCTGAGATAATATAAGTTGTTTACAAAATATTTCAAATGTAATAGTTACTGTGTTTACTGTATCTTATAAAATTTGGTTTAAGACCTAGAACCTAAAGCATACTACCACTATAAAAAATAGTCTGTGCTGAAGAGTTTACCATTTATACTTCTTTCATAATCCCTATGGTTACAGAAATATGAATATTTGTTTGAAATGTGAGGACATAAATTGATTTTGTCAAAAGGCTTAGACTCTGCCCATTGGAAGTTACGGTGCAAACATCCTGAGCTCCATTGAAGTGAATGAGTTGAGCTGTCCTCATTACCGATGAACTGCACTCAGAAAGGCCTGCATGTGTGTGAATTATTGGAATTCCTGGAGGTATACTTCACATAGGCCTGCATGTGTGTGAATTATTGGAAGTCCTGTGAAATGCGTTCTCATGAAAGATGCAGTGTTGCTGTTTGTATATGTAAGTCAGATGGATAAAATTTCATGAGCTGATTAATTAATAAACGTGGGAGTATGATACATACATGCTTTGCTACAGATACTGCTCTAAACACAGTTGGGTTATGTGAGGAGAGAAGATGATTTTAACTTACGTATTCTGCCCATCATAGATATACAAGTGCATTTGTAATTCATTATCATAAGTATCCCGCTCAAAGAATTACACACACACATTCAAGTGTGTTTCATAATTAAATCATTTATGAGATATGCTTAGTAAAATGTATTTATCAAAACATTAATGAGACACTTCTTGCAATAAACATAATTGTGATATCCATTTGTATGTTGTGCTATCTTCCTAATCAAAGTGTTGTTAGAAATAGTATTCTGACACCCCATGTAAAAATAGGTGTTATTTGGATTACAACCCGGAATTAACTATGCTCTGTCTCTAAAGTCAATGCACTTATACCTTATGCCACAGAGACAGTTACATAGGAGGTGAATATTCTCCACTCAGAACTGTCTGCAGTTCAGATGTCCATGCATTGCCGTTAAACCTAAAGGCACTACAAAAGGCTTCTCAAACAAAATGTTTGACTTTTTTTCTTAAGCAGGTAAGCTTAATTGTGTGTCACTTAGCAGTGAGCAACTGCACAAAGTGAGAATCAGGAAAAAATATGAAGTTCTGATGAAAGTAATTCATACACCTGTATTAATAATTTTCAAATCCCCTTGACACTGTATGGATTTAAACCCCAGAGCAACTCTGTTAAGGGGTCAACGTCACTACATATACAGCATACGCCACAGAAACAGGTATACAGCATGTGCATGTCACTCACACATTAGTAGTACCACACAGCAGTGACAAAAATGCAAATTACAGAAATGAAAGCGTTCATTGTTTCCATCCACTGTGAGCTGTGTTTGCTCTCTGCTAAGCAGTGCTGCCACTACACAGGCAAAAAAAATACATACATAAGTTTCTTTCCACACAACAAAACACAAGTTGGATGGACACATCTGCTGCAATCCTTCTGAGCAGCACGTGGCTTCAAGCTGAACTCAAATCCTGCATTCACTTTCTTGTTTTTTTTTTTAATTCATTTAATTTTATATGTGTGCTACAATGATAGTTAGATTTGATGTAGAATTTCTTTTCTTACTGCCTTTCAGAGAGCTGCAGCAAATGTGCCACTCTAAAATACACCACTGATGGCATGCTAAATTAAATTTCTCAGTTTGTACTTTGGGTAGTGGACGCTCATTTACTGCTTCAAAACAGTGCCGGTCAACAGTACCCTTTGCCAAAATCCACTCAAATGAGGAACACACAAAAAAAAAAAAAAAAAAAAAAAACACAATTGTCAGTATTAACAAATACTGGAGAAACGCAGGATTGTGAAGTTTCCTACAGCTGTGTGTTAATACCCGATCATGTTCTCAGAAAATATGCTTTAACTCTGTCAGACAGCACACTATATGGAACTGAACCCTCAAGTCAGTGAAATAATAACACACACATTTTGTTGTGTTTTTTGTCCCTCTCTGCCACCAACACAGGATCAGAAAATATTCCTTACTTATTTACTTGAACATGTTTAGATCAATGTGATATGCACAGGTACTTTATGCATATAATAGCTCATACCATATGTGTCAGGGTGCCAAAACTCCCAGACATTTCTTCTCTTTATTTTCTGATATGTTTTCCTCCTCTCAGCTTAACTGCAAAAGTGCAATGACATGGTCATTTATTACCATCTTTGTTTCAATGAGTAATATAGCTTATCAGCATTTTAGACAGATTTTAAGCATAGGATGGACGGTGTGCTCTTAGCTCAAGGATATCAGTGTTGTTAAGGTTGCTCTCAAGGTCATTGCACTTTTTGTTTTAGGTCTACTTTGCATGATACGAACACTTCAGATAGAACAGTCACATCAATATTGATTGTTGTTGTAGTTAGAGCATTTACAAGATATATAGATCACCTACACAAAAAGGATTATTTTGGTATTCAGGAATGCTGATAATTTTGCACCTCATTTGGATCTTTCCAGTGCTCAGAGGGCTGAAGCTACACTATATAAAGTTAACAGTGTAGCTATGGAAGTGGAAGGACAGGAGACTGAAAGGATACAGACAGAAAATCCCTGCTAGTTATTTGCAGTAGATTGTTTTACAAATTACTGCACTATTTTATAAGTTATGTTTGTTCTTTTCATAAACTGCTTGCATGTTCATATTTTGAATGTATTTCAATATGCAATGGAAAAATTATTTTAATATGTATGCAATTTTAAAGATTCACTAATGGCATGCTGCACATATATCAGTTCTTGCTATGCTTTCCAAGTTAGTATGGATACATCACAGTATTGTGTTAACATTTGCTATTGCATGACTGCCTCAACTGTGTGGTTGACTTACTGGATAGGGTCAGGCAGTGTCGGTGATGGAATGTCTGCTGGGGGAAGGCCGGCATCCACGCGTCTGTAAAGCTGCAACATCACCTGGTGTTAACTTACTTTGCCGATACAGATCCCAGTCCCATGATGGCATTACTTTCATGCTCTGTCAGTGACTGAGGTGTCCACCACAAGATGTGGTAAACCATGGGGTTGTGGTCCAAGACATAATTATGAAGACAGCTTTTCCAGCAGACATCACTCATGCTCAGGTAGCATCCCTCACTTTGAACTGGGGATGCAATTGCTGGCAGGGCAATTCCTGGCAGAGGCAGTTTGGGTGATTGGAAGCAGCAACACTGAACTGACAACTTTACCATGCACAACTCATGCATGCCTGACATTGCAGGACTTAGTGCTAGCACAGAGTTTATTGAGCTCATGCACACATACACATATTTCACAAAAACTGCCCATACTGAACCACAAAGATAGAAGGTAAGAAAACCTCATTGTTAATTGAGATTTATCTCCTGTTAGTGGGCCTGAGATATTTCATACTTTAATGAATTTTCTGTGATTTTTACTCACACTCACTACTTTGGTGTCAGTCTTAGCCGACTGCCACCCCCACACAGATGATGATGACTGTAAAATGGCATTTGCTCATTTGGGTTTGACTTAAGGTTGCATATTTGTCTGATGCACATAATGGATAGGTAAGAGAGTATGCAAGGTATTTTATCCTTTTATTCATTTGTTCGTAGAATACAGGTTCCACACTTACCTTTATATTACTGCAGTTATGACCTGTGTGCTTTGGGGCTGTTTCCATCTGATGCTATCCATACATGGACATTACATGAGTAAGTAGAGTTTATGGACATCAGATGGCATCACTTTTAATACTTGTATGTACTTAGGTTATGTGTATTCCTTCAGTGGTGACTGTGTGTGCTATCATTTGCCTTTTAGTTGCTGAGTGTGTGCACTAACCTTTAAGTCTTAGTTGGTGAATATGTGTGCTATCCTTTCCCTCTTAGCCAGGGCAAGGGCATATTGTGTGCTCCTACATCTGTCAACAACCTCTACAGCTAAAGGTTCTCCCTCTGAATCCTGATCTGTATGTGCTGGAGGTGCTGCCCCACCTGTGGTCGAGGAATGTCTGGTTTTGGCCAATGCTATCCCAGTTTCAGATGTTTGTTTCCTCAAGATGATATTGTGGAAAATAGCACAGGCTGTGAGAATTTCTGGATGGATGCCTGGGGTTGTACTGTACAACACTGCTAGATAGTAGAACCGTGACTTCAGCATGCCAAACACATGTTCTATGATGTTGCTAGTCTGAGCATGGGCATTGTTGTATTCTTCCTCTGTGGGTGTGTGTATGTGTGTCATGAGCCTCTGTTGCAATGCATCACTCAGAAGTTGGCCTTGTGGAAAATCCCCCCTAGCAGACCTTGTGTAAAGCTGAGAGGTGTGACATATGTGTGAGTTATGGCAACTGGATTGCCTACACAGACATTGAGGATAAGCTTTTGTGCATTACAGACAATCTGGCAGTTGATTGAGTCAAACTCTTTACTGTTGATGTACATCCTTACCTGTTCAGCAGGTGGGGCTTTGAGCACAGGCAAGTGTACTACAGCATAAAATCCCTGCATTGTTATTTCTCACTCCTCTACTGGTTGTGGAAAATAGATGTACTTCCTTAAGGTCCTAGCATAGCATTAAGATAGTAGGGCAATATGCTGGAGGCTGAGGCTTATGACAGCCTTAGTATATCACCTGTACGTGTTTGGAATGTATCCTTAGCTCTACACATACCATAGTTTCCATTGATATAGGTTCTCCTCAATTTCGCCAGGGTCTGAGCTGGGTGTGGCAGAGGTTGCAGAGTTCCTGTACTGTTTCACTATCAACTCTGTATCACTCTAATATTTCAATATCATGCAGTCTATGATATATTAAATGGGGTCTGAACACCCTTCTTCTCCTTAGCCAAGGTCCAGCAGCAGCAGCAGCATAGATTTGAGCCTGCTGCACATACACATGCAAGAGAGCAGCAGAAACCCTTAACATTGTTTTTTTTCTAAGTGTGATGGTGCTGTATTCCAATAGGTTTTGAAGTTCTTTGCAGCTTTCCGAATGGATCCACCATCTTGGATTGATCAATTAGCATGCAATTTAGCTGGTTATCCTTTCATTAGCATACTCTGCAGTTCACTTTTGTTTGTCAGCTCTACACAACCTGTAGAGCCATTTAATGAATACAAGCTAGCTATCACTATCATGTTGGTACCACACAACAATGCACACATGATAACAATGTGGAATTTAACCTTTTATGGATCTGGCCTACTATCTGACAAATATAAGGACAACACAGTATTGGTTCATATTAGCATGAATGATTTGGGATGATAAACTGTGAGGGACCTGCAGAGAAACATGTCAGAATTTTCTATGGTTACCTTTTGAAATGTCATGGAATATGGAGACCGAATACCTGAAATGACTGGAATATACTGTCTGAGATTTGTGTTTCTTGGAATATTACCTTTTCTCTGAGATATAGTAATATCAGAGTTTGTGTATATATAAGTTAGGAGTGTAGTGGAGGTGTGCCACCCATATCAGGAGGTGCAGTGGGCCTTGCCACTCTGCAAGAAACAAGTTTAAAAAAGAACAATGTTTGGTATTCACTCTTCTGTATTTTTTTAATCTATTTTTCTGTGTTATGGGACTTGGTATGGCAAATCCAGACGTATCATTAGGGAGATTATTTTCATACAAGGGAGAATATTTCCATACATGTTACGTTTGTAATTAAGACAAATGGCCCTCAGTGAAATTCTTCCTTCACCTTGAGTGATGCCTCTATAAAAAGAAAAGATAATGGGTTTCAATAATTAGATAAGGAGTTAAAGTCATCATTCCTGGGGGTTCCAACATTTATCAGTATGAGATAAGATGCTCAACACACTAGCTTGTTTTGCTAGTGATTGCCTGCACCTCCAGTTCCAAGACAGTTGGATAATGGCTAAAGCCTTTGCTGCCTTTTAGTACTTTTTCTAAGCAGAGTCCAGTTAATGAACAGATCAGTCACAAAACTGGATCACATTATGGTAGCTATCCTCAGTGCTAGAAGTATAGACAAAAAAATGTGCCTGTTCTGCACTTATGCAGTAGATAGGAAACACTCATTCTGAGTAGCTGCTGAGACTTGATTTAAATGTAAAAACAGCAATCCCTTTATACTTTTTTTTCTGCTTTTCTTGTCTTTAGACCCTGTGGTAACTTGGCAGGGTCTTCATATTTGTCAAGGAATATATTACCTGTAGGCAAATGTCTCTGGACACACAAATTGAACTCAGCGAACAGCAGATTACACCAGATAAGATCAATTATTAACCAATAGCTCACTACAGAGCACTTTCTCTTTTCTCTTGATGACCATGTATGATTCCTCAGTGATCTCCTTATTTTCAGAAACGCCATTATTTTGAGTGAATTTAACTACTGTTCAATAAAACGGTACACTTATACCTCCAACGTAGGATATGCCCCAAAATTCCTAGACCTAATAAACAAAAAATATCCTTTGTGAACTTGGTAAACAGACTTGCTAGTGGGTATAATATTCTTTACCTGATTCTTACAAATAAGTCTTCCATTTGTAGTACTCATCTGGTATTGCTTTCCCCAGTGAAGTCTTACCGCAAATATGTGACCTTCTTTAAACTCTCAAAAGCCTCTAGAGCAAATCCCACTGAATTTAAAGAATATAAATATGACAGCCTCAACTTACTCTATAATGACATTTCAAAATTCATTTTTGACCCCACCACTGATCCTTGATATAGCAGCAAGCTACACTAAGGAATTCTCCATCCACTTAGATGAATATATAGAGCTAGCAGTCAGCAGTCACTGCCAGAGCAAAGTATCACTGGAAATTTAAAAATAATCCACCCTGGTGGTCTAGTACTATACGTATAATGTATAGCAAAAGACAAAACTCCTTATGTTATATAGCAGATCCAAAACCTCTCTTCTCAAGGAAAATACCAAAAGCTTTACAAAAAAATGAAAACCACTATCAGGTCCACTAGTGGACAACATGAACTTGGGCTGGTCTCTGAAGCAAAACATAATTATAAATCCTTCTTTGGCTTTATTATAAACAATATCCTGCATTGTGATGAACTAATTTAAAATTATGTCTCCTATTCTGGCCCAATAAACATTGCCATGAACCTTGCAAACAAATTCAGCAACAACTTCACCCTGAGACTTCTTTCTACAGCCCTGTAATAGCCGAACCCCTTACTCTCTCAGATGTCTCTAAGGATCATTTACTGAAAACACTAACATGAACCAAACATTCTACCTTAATGGAACCTGACTATGTATCTGGCTGCTTAATTAATAGTGATAAACATGTCCTTGCAGGCCCACTCCTCAGATGGTTTACCTTAAGCATGGCTACCGGTTTCATCTGTGATGACTGGCACAATGCCATCATGATGACCCTGGATAAGGCTAGCGTCACAAATGTCCCAGCTACTTACAGACCTAACAATCTTATGAGCTTCGTCAGCAAGTCATGCAATATGCTGTAACTGACCTTATTAAATACATTATCAAGAATGTTATTTCACTTGACCCCCAACTGTATGGTTTTGTGAAGGGTAGCTCCTATCTGTTGAATGTGATAAACCTCTTCAAAGGGATTAAGGAGTCTGCATACAGTGTTCATGCAGTACACATGGTGCTTCTCAAGGCTTTCAACCTCATTCACCATGCTAACATTATACAGAAGCAAAATGCTTTAAAAATCAATCTAAATGTGATGTGATGAAAGGGAACTTGACTGAAAGACAAAACTCACAGTGTACAAGTTGTAGGGCCCTCATCAGCATGTATGAATGTGACCAGTGTTGCCCCTCAGAGTATGATGCAGGGAAATATTCTTTTAAGCCTTTACATCACAGATTTACAAGCAAAAAGCTAAGAACTCTGGCTAACAAAGCTTGCATATGACTGCAAACTGGAGGTTGTTTTTGTTTCCCTCTGACACCGAAACCTTCTAGAATTAACTCTCCCTTAAAAACTCTGAGGGTCCTAAAAATGAGTCAAACTAAATGCTAAAATGTCTAGTGCTAGTACTACTGCTTCCAGCAGCAACTCCTTTCATCAACATACAATAATGACAATACATTATTACAAAATAAAAATGTGGTCATGTAAATAGAAATGTGGGTTGATATGATCCCTACTTTTTACCATCACAAGACAACGGTTGTCAGGAAATTCATGTATTTAAGACAGAAAATTGCAAAATCAATATCTTCAAGGTTTACAGAGGTAATAACTTTATCATAATTAACATTGATCAGGCCAGTTACTGAGTACAATGCCCCCTTTTCGATGTATCTCACTAAAAATATCAAGCAATTAAAATGATTTCAATGGCTCTTAACTGAAAAGATTGTGGTCTAAATGCCTCTGTGCTGTTAGGACAAGCTGGAAGATGTTTCTGTTTATTCAGTGTCTTTTAGGTTTTTGAGGGGAGATCTCAGTCTTGCTTACTGCACATGGTGGTCTTGGACCTCTTGTATCCATAGAAGTCCAGTAGCTCCACCAGTCCTAGAATCATTGACCTAAATATTCAGCAAGAGATAAATAAAACATGATGGATGGGGCAGATTTATAATTCAGTGCTTCACAAACCTCGGGAATAGACTCCCTTTGCATGTTAAGCTGTGTGACTCATGATCTTCCTTTAAATATAACCTGGATTACCGGATAGGCAATCACAAGTTTAGAAAAGAAAAACAATTGATATGTATGTATACATATGTATATTGGTTCCTGTTATTTACATCTAATGTAGACAATTTCAAACCAATTTGCTACTGGCATTTTTGATCAAAATCAAAGAATTTCAATAAATGGTGGTAGTTGGTTGTGGGAGACTGGGATTCAGTTGTCCACTGGAGTGTGAACAGCGAGTTGGTATATAAAATTAGCATGGGACATAGGAGGTGTGTGTGTGTTTATATTATACATATATAGATGTTGATATAGATATAAATATAGATATAGATATAGATATAGATAAGATATAGATATACATGCACCCCTGCATGCCTTGAAGTAAGGCAACTGCAAAATTATCATAGTATTTCTATTGACCAGACGAACAGCTAGGATAGGGTGAAAGGGCTAGCCTCCATAGGAGCAAGGTGTTAGAGGTCATAATTATCAAATGCCAAACTGATAGCACTACAATACTGTGATTTCTGAATGCCAGTACAGAAATGAATTCCAGTACTGCTAAACTACTTTGTTTAATCTGGACTAAAGAGCTTGCTTTAGTATGTTGTAGTAAACTGCTTGCTACAAAAGTAGCTATAGGTTTTAAAAATGCTTAAATGTTGAAGACCATTTTTTTTATCTTTTACTGCTTACAGTTGGGACACAGAAAAAGCTCACATGACTTAGTACTCCTTTTTAGAGATGTGAAGTGAAGAGGTCCAAATCAGAGGAAACAAAGGACATTTCCTTTTCTTTTTTTTTTTTTTTTTGAAGAGCAGCACCACATCCCAAATGAGACACGTATGGCTCTGCTGTTGTCTAATCAGTGCATGAACACATAGCTCAATATTTAGTTCCCTCTGCCCATATGCATTCCATAACCTATCCTTCTCCTTTGTTTTGCATCCTGCTTCTACATGTGGTCAATAACACAGTGGGTTAATCAACTCCTCTCTTCTGAAATGGCTGAGGCAGCACAGGCTGATAATTCATGCTTCTTCCTGCTGTGTACTCCAAAACTTGGATCATTAAGTCTTAGCCACTTGGGATTCAGCCAGCACTTTATCACCCTCCATCACAATCTCGTATCACCACTCAATTATTTTTTTCTTTTTCTTTCTTTTTTTTTTTTTTTTTTTTTTTTTAGTTTTTATCACTTGCCTTTTCTTAGCTATTTCAGTCTTAGTATAAAGTTTCAGAATTTAGTCTGATTATTTGACTATTGCTTGCATTTTATGTTATTTATTTATTTTTACTTTTGTATTCCTTTTGACAGCTATGAATTTTGTTTTGAAAGGTGAGTTTGTTGGACAGTGTTGTTTCTGGTGTGTGTGTCTGTATATCTGTGTGTGTATTTAATTTATATTTATTTTATTTGTGTTTTGTATGTGCCCTCTGTAAGTTCTTTTCTTCTTATATTTTTCAGTATGAATGAAGCAGTCTTTCCTTAAATGATGACATCTGTAGTACAGTGACAAATTTTTGAATACATGAGCAGGATGCTGACATCTGCATTTATTGTGACCATATGCACTCTACTGCCTAAATGGCATTTCACCTTTGCCACCTGCTACGGACTCATTCCAATATCTTCTTAACTTACTCACTAACCTTTTTTGTTGTAGGAGGTGAAATACCTTTTTGATGTTATGTTGCTTCTATATATGCTTTCTCATCTGGGTTCTTAATATGATTTTCTTCAGCAATTAATTTTCCTTATGAAGATGGTCAAACCACTACTGCAATATTTTCCAGCCTCACTCCTGCTTTCACATTTTGTGAACACGCACCACATCCTCCTCATTCTACCCTGTAGGAAATTTAACCATCTTCCATAATTGTTTTTAAACAAAAGTAGTTGCATTGCCAATTTTCCCCATGTGCTATGAGAATGGTAGGCTGAATACCATTAAGAATCATTGCTTTGTACACATTTCTGTAAAGAAATTGAGATCACCACTCATAATCTGGGCACATATTGAATCTGGATATTGTAAATACCTGCTCTCTTCCTTCATAAGTCAGCATAATGACATTTAGCGCATAGCTCAACAACCATTCTCTTGAAAGCCTATCAGACAGAGCTAGCTGGCAAAATATCATGACAGTAAAGTACACCTTATTTGGAGATCTGGTATTCCTAGTGCTTATATTAGACAGGAGACGAAAAGGCTTTGTCCAAGGAAGTTATAGAGCTTTACTTCCTATTTAAGAAAGTGTTACATTCATTCAATCATGTATTACTACTCAAATAAATTTTAATAGGAAGGTCTGTAAGCAGTTCAGCCAAACAAGAAACATCCATTCAGTGACAATTTTTTTTCACAATTTGTTTTGCTAAGCTCAAGTTCTTTCATTTGATTAGATTCAGTTTCCTGCCTTTGCCCTTCTGTGTTCTACCACATCTCTCTAACAAAAGAAATAGGATACATCCATGCCTTCTGAGTTTGGGCAGGCTTTGTGCCTACATCACCTTATTTTACATTTAGTACCTCTACAGTTGCATTATATTCACAGTACAATGTAACATGTTTTTCAATTATAAAGTGACCACAAAAGAAGTCAATTTAAGCATCCTGTTTGATCACTTCAAGTCTAAAACTCTTCCTCATTTCAGCAAATTTTTACCAACCAAAATTAATCAACAACCAGGATTCAGTAAATACTTTATTACAGCTAGTATTGAACTCACTTCTAAATAGCTGAGTACTTCCAGATTTGAACTGTCTTTGTCTCACTACATGAGAAAATGCCATGCAAGTCCATCCTTTCTCAGTTACATCAGAGCACTATACTAAATGAGCAGTTGTGCAAGACATTAAAGATGATGGCATTACATTTTGGGTTTAGTTACAATCTATAAGTTAACAATCAACATTTAAATATATACTCTTCTGAGTTAGCCAATCAATGCTTTTAACAATGATGTGAAATATTTTAGTGCTTCTGGAGAAAAAAGAATCATTCAGATAACACAAAGGAGAATTCAACTATAAATGGAATAAACAGGTTTTCTTACTTTCTTTCTTTCTTTCTTTCCTTTTGGCCACACTTCTGTCCACTAACATTTTTACTCTCCACAGACACCCATTTATCTCACTGGTTTCTGAAATTTTCTCCCTCCATATTACACCAATTCACTCCCAAAGGCTCTCTACTTACATCGACTACTGTAGCTTTGAAGCCTCTACCCAGTGTCTTAACCCACCACTTAACCACATCAGTTAAATAAATGAATTACAACTAAGCTCTCTCAGGTTTGTCATATTTCTGTTGGAATTCCACCCAGTGAAAAAAGCCCAGACAGCTTATTTCAACTGTTTATATATATATATATATATATATATATATATATATATATATATATATATATATATATATATATATCTTTATTCCTCCATTTCCTCTAAAATCCTGGTTGACATGATAAATTATGCCAACTGCCTCAGCAGGTTCACCTTTCAAAATTTTCAATAACTTTCTAAGCACCTTACCCATCAAATATTCCCTCTGGTCTTCCAACCCTTCCAACCCCCAAGGCACTAGCCCTCCCCAATATACAGTTGTTACACTAGCCTCAAGTGCATAAAGCTGAAATCCCCTACCACCCCATTTTCTCAGGAGTCGCATATGACCATTGGCTATCCTTGCCATATTACTGTTCCGTAAAAATTGTCACAAATACTCTGGATCTTTAGAAGCCATTCACTTTCCTTCTTCTTTGGTGGCAAAAGTCTAGTAACATATAAAGCCCTGGGAAGATTGTAATACTAGTGAGATTAACTCTGTCTACTGGACGATTGAACTAACAAAAATGTTATTTTCTGGTATAAAGCCTTACAGTTAGTTTCCATAACTGCCTGCTTGCACTCAGTCATAATCAGATCCGGGTGTTTTGTGGATACTCTCCTCCTTATCTATATTCTTTTATCAAGTTGATGCTTACCCTCACCCTCACTTATACTCTTTTCACTCAGTCGCATTGCAGACCTGAAATTTCTTTCTTGATTACCTCTGTGCTATTTATGGACCAAGAGAGATCTTCTGTCACATGTTCACCTAGAAACATGAAGGCAGGAACCCTTTCCACACAGTCTCCATTGGCATGTATTTGTTTGTGATCTGCATTGTGACTCCAGAAATTTATTATGAGTTCTTTTGTTTTGGCAGAGATCAGGGCAAGGTTGTTCTCAGTACACCATGAAGCCAGTCTTTGAACGTCATCTCTATATGCTGTCTCATTTCCTCCTGAAATATGTCCAGCCACTGTGGTATCATCCACAGACTTAATGATGGTATTAGTAGAATGAGAGGGGGCAGAGTTTTGGGTGTAAAGGGGGTACAGGAGGGGGCTCAGCACTCAGCCTTGTGGGACACCAGTGTTTAGCCTGAAAGTGGAGGAGAGGTACAGGCCTAATCTAACCATATGAGGATGATTAGTCAAAAGGTCTTTAATCCAATGGCACATAGATTCTGAAAGGCCTAGGCCAGTGAATTTAGTGACCAGTCTATCTGGAATGTGTGTGTTAAAGGCTGAACTACAGTCTACAAATAGCATCCTCACATAGCTCCCCAGCTGCTCAAGATGACAAAGTGCAGTGTGTAAGGCAGTGAAGAAGGCATATTCCGTAGACCTTTGTAAGCATACTGGTGTATATCTGAGATAACTGGGAGACTGTCCTTGATGTGTTGCAAAACCAGCTATTCAAAAGACTTCATGGTGACTGGAGTTAGTGCTACTGGATGGTAGTCATTGAGACTACTGATGACAGGTTTCTTTGGCAGTGGAATGATCATAGTTGACTTCAGACAAGAAGGAACAGAAGACCTAGGCAGAGACAGGTTGAAGAGCTTTATGAAGACCCCACAGAGTTGGTCCGCACATTATTTCAGCTCCCATCCTGTCACTCCATCAGGGCCAGTAGTCTTTCTTGGAATAACCACTTTGAGCACACGTCTTACATCATGTTCTTGTACTGTGAAGATGTGGCTGTAGGAGGTTGGTATAGGTGACGTGAGACTGCTTTGGCATATATGCTGGAGCCTAGGCATGACTGTCTCTGCTATTTCCACCTCAATACAGGTGAAGAAATATTTAAGTTCATCTGACATTGATGCAGCTCCATCAACAGCCATGAGGTTATTTGGTTTTATGGTCAGTGACGTGCTGAATACCTTGCCATAGTTATCGTGGGTCCTTGTTGGTAAAGTGGTCCTCTATCTTACTTTTATATGCTGCTTTAGCCTTTCTGATGGCTTTTTTTGGTTGGCCTACCATGCTGTAAAGGACTCTGTTGCCAGATCTGAAGGCTGTTTTGCAGTGCTTGAGAAGAGATCTAACCTCCTTCATCATTCAGGACTTCTGAAGAGGGTACACATGAATGTGCTTAATGACAATGACATTGTCAACACAGGTTTTTATGTAGCAGAGTACTGATAATGCGTACTCTTCCAGATCCTGATCCTCAAAAATGTCACAGTTAATTCTTTCAAAGCAGTCTGGTAGTTGTGAGAGTGCACCTTCAGGCCATATAGTAACAATCTTTGTAGTAATCTGGTATTTTCTTGTAACAGGAATGTATGCTGGAGTCAAGAATATGGATAAATGGTCTGACTGTCTTAGATGAGGCAGCTGTTTTGCACTACAGCCATCCTTCATATTTGAACAGGCCTTGTCCAGTGTATTTTCCTCCCTGGTTGCACATTTGATGTGTTGATGAAATTTGGGGAGAACTGACTTTAAGCCTGTCTGATTTAAATCAGCAGGTATGATATGAACAGCTTCAGGATGGATGTTAGCATTGTTATATAGAGCTTTAATTCAGTTTAGGAAACCCCTACCCATGCCAAGTCCACTAGTACTTGAAACATGAAACTCCATTCAAAAGAATCAAATGATTTCCTGATATAAAAAATATGACTCCTGCACTGTTTCATCTACTTCCATGAATCATCTTAGCTGCACCCAATTACACTCCACTGAGTGGCCCTTCACAAAACCTCTCTGTTGCACTAGTTTATCCATATCCCAAATATTTCATAGTCTTTTTTTTCCTCTTCCTACTATTCTGTGGCTTCATGCCAGTGGTGTGCAGGTCCCTAATATTACTGATGTAAACAGCTTTTCACTTGTACTCAGCATTTAAATTGCATTTTTTTCACCTGGAAGAGCTTTGTATGCTGTTGCAACTTATTTGAGGGACTTTGGTTTTAAAAGCAAAGTGGCTTCCCTCAAGACTGCGTCTACATTTACTGATACTGCTCCAACTCCTGGTATTACGCTTGTGCTCTCTTGTATAGCCAGTTTACACTAAATCATCAGATTCTGAAGAAGTCTGCACACGGTGCAGATGAAAAGCACTTCAATAAATTGTTTTTTTGGTGAACATTAGCTTCTTGATTTCGCTTACTACTGCAAACCTTTGTTTGGATATTATGTGGTGTAACAATCTCTAAAAACCATGAAATTAAACCTATATGTATCTCCTGTCTGTATGACATATTTTGAGAGTGCATTGTGATCTGTCTTTTTCTTAACATTGTACATGTGTTCTCTTATCCTGTCTCTTAAGACCCTATTGGTCTTCCCAACATAAAACGAGTGACAGGCTTCACATTCCATTAAATATACCACATTAGATGTCATGCAAGTGGCTGTGGCATGGAACACAAACTCCCTCTGAAGGTCTGGATGAAATAATGTATTCAATGTATTAATCAATGAACAAAAATTACATTTACCACAGGGTTGTGTGGAACATTCTTCATTTTTAAAATCATTAGTCCCCTTATCATAGCAAAGAAGTATTTTTAGTTTCTTCCTATTTTTATACAAGAATCTTGGTTTTTCACCTACCAACGCACTGATTCCTGTGTCTACCTTTAAAATAGACCAATTTTTACTAAAAATCTCTACCAGGTTTCTATTATCATTGGTAAAGAAAAGGGGTATTTTAAGATAGTTGTTACTAATAATACTTCCCTTTTCCACTGTTCTAATGACTTCCTTATGTGGCCCAAAATACGGTGCCGCTACATTCTCCCTTAATGTACTAATCTCTGACAAGTTCTGTTTGATCTCACTCTGATTATATCCTCTCCCTATAAGTCTGGATTCCAGATTCTTCTTTCATTCTGGAACCCTACATACAAAGGGTTCAGCCTGGATGCCCTCATGCCTTGGCCTTTTATCAAGTTCCGAAAAATATAGCTGGTATGCATACTTGATCTGGCTAATAGGGAATTCCTATAACATGTTTTCTGAAAGACCCCTGTATTTATAAGGCCATTGTCCAACTTCTCAATATAGAGATCTAAATACTCTATATGAGAATATGACCATGTAATAGTAAATCTCAAGCACTCAGTAAGTTCATTCATCATTTGATGAAACTCACATAACTAAACCTGACTTCCTTTCCATAACAGAGACAAGTCATCGACAAAACGTTGATAAAAAAATGACATATTGCTTATACTCCTCTTTCTTAAAGAGTACAGTAATTTCCCAGTGTGCCAGAAACATATACTGGCGTAACTATTGGCACATGAGGTGTCCATAGCCACGCTATCTTTTTGGATATACATCCTATCATTGAAAGTGAATAAATTATTCTCTAGAATCACCTCTAAAAAATGGCAAATAAGGTCCGTTTGTACTGGGCTAAAATCATTACTTACCATAAGATATTCATGTACATACTGCATCCCTAGTTCATTTTGGATAACAGTGAAAAGTGATTGCACATCAAATGTAACAAAAATCACCCCTTCTAAGTCATAGATCTGTTTAGTACACTCATAAAGGTCTATAAGGAACTGCTTAGAGTACCTAAGAACCAATGTAGTCTGACTAATCACAGGTCTCAGATGTTTCTCCACATAGACCAATAAGGGTTCTGTGACCCACCCTCCACCTGCCACTATGGGTTTCATCGGTGGATTCATTGGTTCTTTATGGACATTCAGCAGTCCTTGTATCTAAGCTATCAGAGGATTGACCACACTAAGATATCTGTAAGTATCCTCTGTTATCAGACCTCCCCTCAAAACATCACGTAACATTTCAGATATTAATCCAATAACCCTATGAACTTCTGTAACTGTAATCTCCCTATAATACTTGTTATCATTTAACAATTCTTGCATAGACCGGACATAGTGAGTATTGTCCATGACCACAATAAGGCCTCCCTTGTCCACTGGCCTTATAGAAATCAGTTCATTCTCCTGTAACTTCCATAATGCTGCTCTCTCATTACAGTTCAAATTATACCTAACTCTTCTATTCCTCTCCTTGTCCTTGTTATCATAAAACTTGTAAATCTCTTCTTCCATCAACTTCATATAAGCATCAACTATAGGATGATTAATGGGAACGTAGGTACTCAATTTCCTAAGAGGAAAGGGCTGCTGCTCACCACTAGGGGAGATCTGCTGTCCGCCATTTTCCCCAAATTGTAATCGTAAAGATAGAGATAAAGAGGTCTAATAAACTTTTAGTCTTGGATCTAAACTGTCTTTCAGTAATAACCCTACTACCACCCTTGTAAAGGAATCAGGCAATCATCGAGAATCTTCCACTATGTTGTAAAATTGTGCAAGATATTGAATCAAGACTTCTTGAAAAAAAACTGTGAAACTCCACAGGGAATCTATCATTACCAGGTGATTCCCCCCTTTTTAATCCTTTTAACACTTTATCTATAACCTGCAAACATATGCCTTACTAGAGCACCCCTCTTATTTTGTTAATTTATACCCACCCATCTAAAAAGCTGGTTTATATCTCCTTGGCCTACCTTCTCCACAGCTTTGAGGTATAAAGCTGACTAAAATTATCTCAGAAAATATGCTGGATCTTCTGTTGTGAATATCTAGCACTTCCTGTGTTATCCATGACAGATACTACAGGCTTTCCTGCAACTCTCTCTTTACCTTTCACTGTCAGCCACCTGCCTGACCTGTGCCCCCTCCAACAAAAGTCTTTACTATTAATATGCTGTCTTTCCAGTGTCATAATTTCCTGGTTTTCAATCTGTTCATGCAGTACCACTGTTTGTTGGATTTTATCCTCATTCCTTACTAAACTTTATATCCAGCTGCATTTGACAACCCTACAGTTCCCACTCCCATTCCATCATCTGCCTACAGATTGTTTTCACCAATGCCCTTCAAGACTCATAATATGACCTTGGAATGTACATTTAGTAGCATCCCGCAAATTATACAAAACCATTGGCGAATGCCTTATAAGTGGTGGGATAGGTGAACAGTGCCTATCCTGCCCATTCTTATCCAATATCTCTAAAATAAACTCTTTCTTTGCTCTCTGCTTGCTGTTCTTTACCCAAAAACCAAGGGCCCCATCTCTACCCAAACATTGCACTGCCAACTGCATTAAATCTTAAAGTTAGGGTTATGTGTGCAGAGTCTGAACAACATATGTCTTCAATACCTACATCCTCTACTTGTTCCAGTCATTTTATCTCTAATTAAAAATCTGTCAAGCCTGCTGGCCTGATGGCCATTATCATTGAAGCATCACCCCATTTTATACCTATGTGTATGTCTAGCTGGTAAATCTAGTTGACCAGCCAGTTCTATAGCATATCAGATGGCCTTTTCAAAGAACTTTTATTTTATGAAAAAGTCAGCTTATCAGTACTTGAATCCAAAGCATTATTTTTGTGCCTACACTCTTCCACTCCAGCGTCTCTCACTTCAGCTGTAATAGTTACTCTAGCAGAGTTACATGAAGTGAGGCACCCATTGCTTCCTTACTATATTAAAGTACACGAGGAACACTTCGTATCAGAAGAGCAGACCTTCTGGTTATTTATGGCAGAAAAACATTGGGATTACTTCCTCAGTGATAGCAACAATTTGAGCCTAATCACAGTTCTCTTTCCACTCTTGCGTGAGAGGTTTGGAGCTTCTGACCAATCCTCTTCACTAGGAGATCTGGCCCTTCTATCACTTGCAGTAAATTATATTTCCTGAATAACCTGTGTGCTGCTTTTATGGGGATCATATATAGATTTAGCTTCCGTACCCTTAGTAATATGCTGTGGGACATTGTTTATAGTTTCAGGAGGGGCCTGTAGCTGTACAATCCCTTTGTATGTTTCCTCCGGTGAAGTGAAATGCATCATCTGCCTGTCTACTACTGCTATGGGACAGCCAGGTAGACCACCTAGGATATGATGACTAGATGCTTCAGTGCACGTCGAACCTCCCAAAAGGCAGCCCACCTGAGGTACAGGAGTGTGTACAACTCTGGAAAGCTAACTACATGGCCTTTAATTCCTGCTCCATGAAGAAGGTACATGTTATTCAATGCCCACTCTTTTGTAATACAAGAGTAAAGTATAATGATAACCTGTCATGGATGTTGAGACATTTCAGCCCCCCTTCCACCATGGTGTATCCTACCTACCTCCCAATCCATGTCTGTGGGAGCACTGGGAGCCAGTAAGAAGCTGTTATAAAAGTAATCCTGCAGTTTTCCATCTTGTACTGTCTCAGATATGCCTAATAGATGCAGCTTCCCATGCCCCTGTCTGTTTTCCAAGTCCTCTATCTTAGAAGAGAGAGTGTTCCCTCAGATTTGAACTCTGTATTATTAGCTTTGTCTGCTTGTGTAGACTGCTCAGTAGTGCCTTATTGTTTTTGTAGCCAGCTCTGTAACTCTTTAGTCTCTACAGGAAACAGCTTGAAGAGTTTCAGAATTTGGTTGATAATTGTTTTTCCATAATACAATTTAATATTTCAGTAAGATGTGATCAGTTCCTTGCACAGTGAATATGGGTCTACAACAAGTAAAGGGTATGAGTAGCTCATGAAACACTTTCTGTAAATGACAAGTGCCCTAATTTCTAGTAGCTGTTTCACAGTTAATTATCTAGCTTTCCCAACAACTGACCCTGTTACACTACAAATCCCCAGTAGGACCTTAACTCTAATCCTAAAACTCCAACCTGGTCTCTACTCATAACCATAGCTCTCTCTCCTCCCAAATGCTAAAGTCCAAGATCGCTCTCTAAACCTAAACTCCCCATCCTCTCACCAACTGTAAGGTCCCTTCCTACTCCATAAACCTAAAGTCCCACATTGTTCCCTAATCCTTAACTCTCCTCCTGTTCCCTAATCTTAAAACTCCCTCCATCTCTTTCTAAACCTAAATCCCCTTCCAATCACTGCCTGAACATGGAAACTATAATACTACCCCTCCCACTCATGGCTGTCTCATTAACCTTGCCTAAATTTGGCTACTCTGTTTAGGAAGGTGTGACAGCATCATTATCTCTCTCCCCTGCCCCCAAAGGTGCTACATCTTACCAAAAGATAAAGTCTAGTTCAACCATCCTTGGCTTGAGAAGGTGGGCTTTGAGTGGCTGGGGATTTGGGTGCTTATAGTAGAGCCAGTGAATAGCATGCATATGAATAAACTCTCTCTGCTGGCATACCATAGTTAATATGGTGTCATTTTTTTTTTCTTTAGTTGTTATTTTATTGTAGAATAACAGTTCCATAAGGTGATAAGGTTGCTGCAAGAAATTTTAGGCATTTTGCAGTGCATCAAGAATCCTTAACAGCTAAGTGCTATAATACAATACAACCAGTCACTGCAATATTTGTCAAGAACATAATGGGTTTATGATGTTAAAATATCAATAAGCAAATTGGCTATGAATATAAATGAAAACTAGAGAAGGTAATTCTAAAACATGGGAGATGTTCAATATTTCAGCCACACACATTTAAGAATATATTCTGAGAAATTCAGAAGTGTAAAATTTTTCCATTTTCAGTTGTTGAACAAATTCTTTTTTCACACAGTTAACAAAATCAATTCTAAAGCAGGAAGTAAAGTTTGGCTGTGCACTGTTTTATACATACTGAACTGTTAAGAATACAATGCAAAAGCCTGGCCACTAGGCATAGAGGGATGGAGTACTGATATGACCAGGGTGATGTGTTCAATTAGTGGCATGGGCACTGGAAGATAGGCTTGACTAACTGATGTCAGTTTGTCCACTGGGGTAGGAGGTGTTCTGCCATACTAATATGGCAACATCAATCACAGATGAGACACTCATGAAACAGGCTAAGACAGCCATGTGTTGTTAAGTGGCATATACACTGCTGATAGAGGGTTGATGTGACTAACAGCACACATATCATTCCCTTCTAAGATGGATATTACAGGTTAACTGAAACCTATGTGAAGGGGCTATGATGGCTAGGTTTGAGATCTACACAGAACCTGTATACTTGCACATTCCAAGGGAATAAATGGGTCAATCAGTCCTCAAAATAGGAACAAATTAACCAGCAAACTCTCAGCAAGGTTAGTGATTCTTGGTTCTTGCCCCTGGAGGAATGAATGAGTTGATAAGACACTTAGGTAAATCACTGAGTAAGGTTCCAGGGACTGTTAAAAAAGAGGGAGAGTTAGAATATAATGCATAAAAAAAAATCTAAGGATTTTCATATTAAATTTATTTAGAATGAGAGGCAGACATTTTCCCTCCTTCATACATCTACTGCAGTACTTAAGATGTTTCTTCCTAAAAACCTTAATGATGACATTTTTAAGTCATTTGTTTCTAATGCATTTGGACGAAATGGTTTGATGTGAATGTTATAACTCTGACTCATAACTGTTATGTTAAATAAGGCCAATAACTATTACTATTCCAACATGCGAGTGCATGCAGGCGCACACACACACACACACACACACACACACACACACACACACACACACACACTCACATATATATGCGCACACACACACACACACACACACACACACACACACACACACACACAGCTGCCACACTGATTGCTCATGCCAAAAATCAGTACTAAGTAGGTTTGAGGAATTACTCTTCACTATTGTACATTTAAGTTCCTAATATAGAGAACTGCACCACCAACTATAATTTTTTTTGCTGCTGCATTAAAACCTAAGGAAATTAGCAGTCACGATATAGATCAACTGCTATGTCCATGTTAAGAATTCTGTAACAAAACATCTTCCAAGTAACATATTTCTGTGAAACTGTCTAAACAGCTAGCCGAGTCAGCTAATTTATTGTCTGTAAATTTTGTATTATTTAAGTGATAACAGGAAGACTAGCATAATGAATGGCAATGCTCAGATATAGCATGGATTTCAGCTCACCACTGAGAATGCAAAGCTGAAACACATCCAGTTGCTTTGGATGTCTGCAGACTGAGAGGTTAATTGTTTCAGGAAAAGGAATATGGGTGGTATGATTAGTTTCTTTAAATTTCATACAGATACTCTTCTGTCATAGTCTCAAAACCTTCAGATGATTTTGGTTTTAATCACATAATAGTTTAATAACAGGATATTTCAGTACATTCTGTACCATTTTGACATTATTTTTTAAATCAGAGACCACAAAAAAAAAAAAAAAAAAAAAAAACCTGCAGTAATATTTTCTAGGAATGCAAAGGTGGAAACTTTGTTTTGTTTTTCTTGCTGTTAGTTTCCAACTAGTTGATTGACTGATATCATTATTACAAACATGGACGGCACTGCTTGTTTAACTTCTTTAATGAAAGCATGACCTTTTTTTTTTCTTGTCTTCCTGACTTATAATGCAAAAAAATTTTTCATTAGTGCCTTAGCAGAAAAAAAGTGATGGTCATGAGTTAGGGCTTCTGGAGGAAGTTGCAATGCATGTTTTTAAACATTTAAGTTGGTATGGCCGTAAATCACCGAAGGAGAAGTTCCAGCCTGATTGTGAGGTATCCAAGTAATATTTTATAATAATATGCTGTAATCGTTGCTTGAAATATTTACAACTAAAACCACAACTTTCCATTAATTATACTGTAATGGGTTGAATATTTAAAAGTTTTAATAGATGATTAATAAAGATTCAATAACCTTAAACCGGATAGTGCTGTAAGTGATCTGGACACTCTCTTTGATAATTCCTTATATTTTGACTTTCATATCTCAATAGTACTTCAGAAACCCCTCTGTTTGGCTTGTCTCATTTTGCAAGGCTTTAATCTCTAAATCCAAATGTTTGAATTCCTCTTTATTTGCATTTCATCAGACTCCTTACTGAATGTAATGCACCTTTCGGCATATATCTGTATAAACATACAACTCAAGTTGAAAGACTGCAGAGGATCATAATGAAGATAATTTGTCTCAAAATGTGTGTGTGTGTGTGTGGGGGGGGGGGTTACTCATAACAGTAGAAAAACCTAAGATCTCTGCTGGGCAGATACTTTGCTTCTTTACTGTTGCTCAACTATGGAACACTCTCCCACCATCGATCAGGACTTCTAGCAATCCATTAGGCTTCAAAAAAAACTCTGAAGAAATATCCTCCTTTACTATTGCTCAACTAAGGAACACTCTCCCACCATCAGTCAGGACTTCTATCAATTCATTAGGCTTCACAAAAACTCTGAAGCAATATCTTTCCTCGTTGTGGCTATGCATATGTGTTAATACTGCTCCCCTCAAAACCTGACTCTCTCTTCCTCCATTCTCCATACCTTTAACTAATCCTATTCCTATCACAACCTTTAAACTGCTACCTACTGTTTTCTTCTTTTCTCTGTTTCACTTGTACTACCGTAAGCCCTCTATTGTGAGGATATCTACTTGAACCAAATATTGAAGTTACAGGCTTCAAATGTCTACTGAACTAAATAATGAAGTTACAGGGATCTAATTTTTTTTCTCATTGTATAATCTATTATTAGTATTATTATTTTATGCAGTGACATTTATCCTAAGCTGCTAATAAGCTAAAATAGTTTAACTGATACATTGCATCTAGGTATACCTCCTTATGTTGTACTTTTGTAAGCTTACTAAACACTGTCATCACTTGTTGAATCTTCTTGAGTCCATATGTTCCAAAGACTTGCATTATGTGTTATGTTTACTACTGTATTGTATTTTACATAACTGTCCTGGTGGAACTTTTCTCCCCGGGCCTCCACTGAAAATGAGCTCACCTTGGCCCAGTGGACCTTCCCGGTAAACAAAAGCAATAAATAAATATAAATAAGTCTGGTAGCTCTCTCCTTATATTCATTTTCTTACAGACATTCGTATAGAGATCTGCATCTAACATTTCTAACCATGAAAGATTTAACGCTCTTTGGCCTTCTATTCCATAATAGAACAAATGGTTTCTCAAATACCAAGTTAAAGGAACTAAATCTTCATTAACAGATACATAAGATACAATGGCATGACAGACTGATACTTTAACACATCCCTCACTTCTGGAAAGAAACTTCTGCTAGATGTCAAGCTGAGTAAAACACTTGCCACCTTCAAGGTTAAGCTAGATAACTGGATAGGGGTCCTCAAATTCTCCCCAGTATACATTGTATTACCCTACTGAAGGGTGCAGGGAAGTTTTGAATAAGGGTTATTGGCTAGTCTTATAATGGTTTGCAGTCTGACTGCCTGGTACTTACCTATGAACCTATGGGCTTGGATAAAATATTTGCACTCTTTGACATACCAGAGATAGAAAGGCTCAACAGTAGTCCAACCTCTCATAGCCACTGATTGAATTACTCTCTTATTACTGTGGTATGCCTGTAGAAATGAAACTTTAGTGATAAGGCAATATATTTATGAAATGTTTCTGCAGAATGTCAGCAAAGCAATGAAAACTGCAGAAGTCAAGAGGTATCCACTGAAACCTGTGGTTAAACAGTATGCCGAATGTCTTTAAGATTGACTACATTCTTTCGTTCCAGCATTTTTAAGCATACCTTTTTGGAACAATTTATAATATATGACCAAGCTGAGAGAGTAAGAGAAAGAAAACAAAGAAAGAAGTCAGAACAAAAGGGAGAATGACAAAATTAAATGACATACCGATACCAGAAGAAGAGTCAAGTAAAACTTATTTTTAAAGGAAAACAGTCTGTTTTGATTAAAACTGAATAGCACCATAAGAAATATACTTTATTTCATTCACAGCTGTAACACATAAAATAATTTAAATGGCTAATGGTCACAGTAAGTAACTGGCTAAATTCTGTCATAAGTCGTTAGTCATTAAAGAAAAAAAATAAGAGTGATTGCAGCCAGGAAAGTAATTCTGACCCCAAATCAAGTTCTGGTACTTCACCAACAAGTGGTCGTACCACTGAGAGTTTGCTTGACAGATATATACTAACACCCAGTAGGTCAAAAGGGTTGCAAGTAAACTCTCTTACATGAGTGATAGTTGTGTACAAAACATATTGGTGTTTCTTTCCTTTGGTCATCTAAAGAGTAATGTTTAGATGCACTTTTTGATGAAGAAAACAAAGTGCACCCGTCTGATAAACCTTTAAACATGACACGGAAGCTAGATATTTCCCATGAAACACTAAGGTACAAAAGTGACAATTTTCCTTGAGATCCATGTTACTGAAGTGCTACCATGGCTGGGTAACAGCCTGGATATGAATCCGATAGAGAACGTATGGGTTTTGGTGAAGGCAGAAATGTAGAAAAATACCATAACAAACAAGCAGCAACTGAGTGAAGAACTCATATCAGCGTGGGCATATAATGCTTCTGTGACTGAACATTGCCATGGACTTGTTCATTCTATGCCTCAACAAGGTAAATCCTTGATAATGGCCAAAGAGTCATTCACAAATATTAAAACATTGTATTAGAACATTTTCTCATATAACATGAATTATATTGTTTGTCATTTTATATACTCGTATTGAGTTATATGGTGAAGCAACAATGAAAGCAAAAATAAAAACAATAAAATGCTGATTTCTATTAATTTTATATATATATATATATATATATATATATATATATATATATATATATATATATATATATATATATATATAAATACACGCATACATACATACATGCATAATCCATCCATCCACAACCCCCTTTAAATATCAACTACAGTTATGTTGCATGAGCATGTTTGAACAGCCTTATGTTGAATTGCCATGCAAACAAAAGAAATAGTAAGCATTATATACCAGAAGCCACATGTAGCAAAAACAACCTGTTTGTATTAATTACTCCACATGAGAGACTGCATCCCTCATACCACCATGACTATAAGTGTATTATCTCCAAGTTTGTACAACGAAGGAGAAAGTAGATATTATCTAGTATCCCTACTGTGCAATCTTACCCCATTCAAACATGTTCTGCTCAACCATCCTAACTTTGGACATAAATACTGCCTTTGGCCAAATTTTGACCCAAAGATATTTAAATAGTTCAAAATAAGTGTAGTTTCAAAATACATAGTTATGGGTGCAGTTCATTTTTTTTTCGAACATTCATTTGTTCTATAGAATGAAATACATGTCTGTTTTGCTGAAACAGGCAGAAGGGTTTGTATTAGGGTTTCTTGTATCTGGGTGTTTGTGCTTCCATGTTAGGGTTAGAGCAGGGGTTAAATAAGGGGACAGGTATGGTGTTAGCATGAGAGTTTGCAGGTTAGCATTACAGTAACGGTCAGGCCCGGGGATACATCCAGCACTGTGCATAATATTGGCATACTTGTGTGTGAACCTGCATTGTGCAGAGGTAGTGTTATAGAAAGTTGCGTAGGGTTTGGGTTAAGGTCAAGGTTAAGATTAGGGTTAGCGTTAACACTCATTGCTTAGGTGGTGCAGATGAATGAAGTTGTACTTGTCTATTTTCTTCATAACCAATGGCTGTTTAGTACCCCGTTGACTGTGTTTATTTTGTATATTCTGCTTATATTGTGGGATTTTAAATGGTGACTTTAGACTGGAGAATTGCTATGATTTCTTTATTTTGCAACTCCCTGCACACCAAAGTTAACCAAAACTTTAGCTATGTATTTATTTATTTATTTTTGGTATAAGAACTACTGCTTGATTTACTGTTTTGTCTCATCCTACAAAACATACCTCTCAAGTGTACCTCATTAGGAGGAATGTACCTCATTTGGGGTCTTAAAAAGTTCATGTTCCTCAAAGTTCCTCAAAGTTCCACATTGAAACAGTCTGTCACATATTCAGTGTTAGGAATTATTTTAAGTGAAATCCATGGTAAATAGAAATTAATCATATTAATTCATCAAAGGATCTTCTTTATAAGTAAAACCAGCACATTTTAACCATCCTATGACCTTCCTAGTTGAAGTTGTTAGTAAGCCATTAGCATTTGTTCCACATTTTGCCCATTTGTTCCACATTATGAAGGCGAGTGTTCCCCATTTTCGAGATGGAAGGTTGAGAGCTATGCTACAAAATTAGTGAAGGCAGTTTAATGTTTGGTCTTGTACATTGGATTGAATAGAGTTAAAAATGTTTAGGCACATATTTTAGTCTGCTGCGATTTGAGAAACAATTAGCTGAGATTGAAACCCAAGTACTCTTCCTGTAAATGTCAAATGGTGAATAACTGTAGTCACTTTATAGATAAGTTTGCAGATGTTGCACCAGACATTTAGAAATATCCACTACCACCTGATAGCAGAGATCACACAGTAAAAGATCACAACACATAACCCACTTACTACAGTGTTTCTGTATTCCAAAGTTTAACTTTCTGAGATGTCAAGTTTCTCTGTATTTGCTCTGTGCATTCAGCTGGTCAAATAAGAGTCTATGCTTATAAGGGAAAACATATACCAATTCTTCACATCCATGACTACAAAACAATACTTTGAAATGAGGCTGAAAATGTATAACAACCTTGAGTACAGAATGAGAACTTATCAAAAAAACAATTAAGCCACTGTCAGTGCAGCTCTTTATCAGTGCATTGAATCCTAGTACTTGAACAACTGGCGAATGATTTTATAGATTTTGGTACTTCTCAGGGGGAGCTTACTTCCATAAGTCTGAGTGATACTTAATTTTACTCATCTGTCAAGCTGCAAAAAGTCATTTTCTTACTTTTTTTTAGTATATTACTTTTTTATAGTATATTATGTGTAATTCTCAGATGGCAAACGTTTATACCATGCCAGTGACCAGACAGAAAATAAAGGCTCCAAACAAAGCAGCACATACAAATGGTACAAACAATTGGTAAAAAAGCAAAGAGGCCCACAAAGTTAAGTGCATGTTTCTCATCTTTGTTTTGTTTGGTCTATAGAGCCTCAACTGGAATTACAACTTTGCAGATGACACAGCCAGTTTTTGGATCTCATACTTATGAACTTCGATACTAAGGATAACTATAAGCAAAACATTGTGTGCAGGCTTACGCTCAATCTTAATAAGAGAAGAATTTAGAAGGGAAAGAACTTTTCTTCACTAATTAACTATATGGAACTAGAATAAAAACAAGTGTGAGTTGGCAACCTGTTAGAAACAAACAGTTATGTCATGAAAAATCCTTTGTGTGCTTGTCCACTCACTTTTTTAGTTAATCCAATGCAACAAATTGAAATAAATTACTGTGGTGATTATTTGAACATTTTTGTTTCTATAATCTTTACAGTGAAATGTCTGAAATTGTCTGTCTGAACCCAAGTTTTCCAAAGGAAGAATAGAGCCAGTTTGATGATAAAATATTTTTTGGGGGGTTGTGTATAAAATAGTGGGCACTTACAAAATAACTCTTGAATGATCATTAACATGGCTTGTGTGTGTGTGTGGGGGGGGTCAGTGTATGTGGATGACAAAAACAAATGCAAATAACTTAATATTATCTATTATTTTTCTCACATTTTTCACAAGACCATGAAAATGTACACATGATGGTGCAGGGTATGTGTGAAAGGAAAAGGTAGCCATATGATTGTTAAATGAACAATAATATACATCATTTGCTGAGGAAGACAGTGCATGTAATGGTACATGCAGATGATGAAAGTTTATATTTTATGGCAATTAGGTGGCCCTGATTGTCTCTGATTTTATGGACCTTTGTATTTGACTCTCTCTGATCTGGAAGTTGAGAGGATCTGCCTAGCTCTTTGGCAAGCTGTTCTGTGTATGAATGCGCATGAATTTGTGGGAGTGCATGCGTGTATATACGCACATGCACACAGTGGTCTACTTGCCCTAAATTTCATTTGTCCCTGATTTTCTAGGTCATTCATGATTATAAGTTAGAATTTTGCTATTCCCCATAAGATTTGTTATCTATTAGCAAAACTGTGTGGGTTAGTGTCATTACATACAGACAGATGTTAAAATTACAGTTGTCTTGCTAATTCAGTCAGGTATAGCTAATACAAATTCTATTGATCTATTAACTTTCTGCATGGACAAAGTACCACTATTTTGGGTTGTTGCCCATGATTAGTTTTGGCTACGTTCCTGGTTTTAGAGAAAAACAGATTGAGAGGGTTCTGTAATGAAACTGCAAATTATTTGTGATGGACTTTCATAAGTATGATCACAAATCATTGTCAGCATTTGGCTGTAAACAACAGTTGCAGTGAGAAACAGAATAAAGAAGTGTTGTTGTAGGTGACAAGAACTCCAACCAGCCATACTCCCTTATACTTTTATATAAGAACTCCAAGGCTGCTGTATCTCAAGAAAAAGAAAGCCCCCCCCCCCCCCCCCCGGGACTTAGCTTTCAAATGTATTGCATTGTATGGAGCATTCTGTATTTGCAATAGAACACAGGCAGTGTTTTGCTGTTCCATATCATGGAGAAGTAGTAATAATTTCTGTCCCCTGATTGTCTCACAAATTGCAGTCATTTTCAACAGGTATTAGGCGAAATAGCCAATCAGATTAAGGCCTCCAGAGGTAAAGTAACCAATAGTGAAACTGCTCTAGTACTTACACTACTGCAAAACCTTAAAACATATTCCAGTATGCCTCTTTATTTGTGTTTTATTTTTAGGAAGTGAAGAGCAAAATGCACTAACATGGGTTCTCTATGTGGAGCTTCGGCAAGTAGCATTCATTAAAACAATCTGGTTAATTCGAATGACTGCTGCAGTTTGTGTGTGTTGGATATAGTACTATTGTCATATGGGATCTGTGATTTCGATTTGAACACAAGCTAGATCATCTTTGCAGCAGTCTTTACTGTGGCAGACAGTTAACTTCTTTTTTTTTTTTTACTTTGTTTATGGGGCTGCACAAGCTGATTGGAGTGTCTGCAAGAAACAAAAGAGGGAAAGCCAGTGACCCTCCTGATCTAAAATGTATGTAACTGTTAGGGCTGAGTATTTAGGATGAGGAGTCTTCTGAAATGTGTAAGCATGCTCAAAGTAAGCTGTCCCCTATTTTACCTCATATTTTCTTGTCCCTCCTAAAATATTTAATGTTTCTGGTAAATCACTGAAGATTAGACATTTGCAATGTCGGACACTCTTTTATTATTAAATGTATGCTGAGGAAAAACATACTGCTCTGTTCATTTTCTAAGTAAATTATAATATGTAAAAATAAATAATGTCTGATTTTGAGGCATTGCTTCCCATAACATTTGTATTTGTCCTTGATTCTTAATTAAAGATGTTTAGAGCTATGAAAAAGCAATCTACAGAAGTTCTTGGTCTGACTATTAACATGGCAGCAGTATTGGGAGGGGAACACTTTTCTGAAATACTTAGGCCTACTTCTGAGTTGTTCTTGATTTTGCCTCATTATTTTTGCCATCTTTCATGTAAATGTTTTGTTTTCTTTCTGATAAATCACTGAGAGTTAGCCTGTCAATATTAGAGTGCCATATTTCCTATTCAAAAAATTAATCTTTATGCAAAATGTTACACCTTTTTCTTCAGAAAATGTATGCTGATGCAAAAACATTTTCTATTCCCTCTGTGAGTGAATAAGAATATGTAAAAAATATCCATGATTATGGGTAATTGTCTTCATTACACTTGGCTTTGACCGAGATTTCTGTGCAAATAAGTTGAGAGTTCTGAGTGTTTGTGTTACTGATTTTATTCTGTATGGGTGATGTGCATTTAACATAATAGGCTCTCCTATTGCATTTCAGTCTTCTGTGCCCAAATTTGCTGGAATTGATCACTGCAGTCAGCTGTCAGTAGTCAGTACATGTCAGTGATTGGTGACCTGATGAGCTTGGCAATGGTTGCAAATACTGCCCTTAAAATATACTACAAATGGACCAAAATGTCCCGACTACAATCCATGAAACAGCTCCTTGAATTTTATGCAGAAAAGGCTCTTGTTGATGCAAACCTATTGTGTTTTCTTGTTTAAGAGCATTAAATATTTAAAAATCGTCCCGTTTGGTGTTTATAGCTCCCACCCCGTTATCTTTGGTTTTGTCTAGAATACTTGAACAAAACATTTGACCTAGGTGTGTCTGTAAGGTGCCCTGAGTTTTTACCTTTTCTTTGCCATAAGCAACAGCTATATATTAATCATCAGTGGATAGTTAAAAAATACTTTTGGTTAGAAGACCATATCAACCAAGCACCATGGAAATGGTGAATTTTTGCATAACACAAAAATAGCATGTTCCACATTTTGATTGGTTATCACACAGTGCTATTACTGACCTCTTAAGAGGCTCAGACCTATTCCCTGGGATAGCATAATTTTAGTTTTAAGTGTAATTCCTGATATTCATGCAGTAATGATTGCACACAAGAGTGCTGTCCACTAGTGTGTCAAAGCCTAGCACCCAGTTGACAGCTGTGTCTTATACATGGCTGACTCATATGAAATATCATATCCTGTGAGGTATAGCTGGAGGGAATGTCCTACCTCTGTTTAGAAATGCATATCATCATTCATGCTCATATGCCTAGTCCAGATTTGGCCTTTTTCCTGCATTTTGTTCTCTTTTAGCTTGATGTCAGCCTAGCATGTTCGAATTCTCCCTCGCTCCTTGTGTCGTCATTCCTCTCAAACAATGCATCAGCTACCCCACTGCCTTGGCTTTGAATCAAATCCTGATAGGCTGGATCATAGTCGGGGGGGGGGGGACATTCAACAGGATTTATAGTTATGTGCCCAGTATCCTGGCAGCTTGTTAGAAAATTTTGCACTATATTATATTACTAAATAACATTTTCATTTTCAATTTCATTGCATGGTTATTAAAAAAATTATAAAGACAATATCTCCAGTGGTCTAAAAAAGGAACCATTGACATTTATTTCTGTATATGAATGTTAAAATGAGAAAATGACTTTGCTTTGTACATTGTGTAGTTGGATTATATATGATGCAATGTATGATATTTTCGATGTGCAAAATAAACTTGTTAATGAAAGGAAAATATATATGTATAGATTGCATACACTTTGTACTATGTCTTATGTAATAAGTAAATGTGGTTATACAGATTGTACTAAACTGCAACATGTTTATAATGCCATTCTACTTATGTTACATTTATACTAGGGTTTGTCTTTTCCAGACTCTCACTTAAGTAATTTATGCTGTAAATGACTAAAATTGTATGCAGTGCAACTCTGCAGTGAGTGAAAATGTTTTCTTTTAGTATCAGTAGATTACCCGATTAACAAATCATATGAATATAAAGAAAATAAATACAATAAAAAATGCATTTTTCAGAAAATATGCAGACTGCTAGTTTACACTACCCTCACAGAAATGTAATATCTGGCCTACTGCTTCATTTAGGAATTATGAACTATGCAGTATCCGTGAATGTGTTTTAATAACTGTCTTACTGTTTAATTTAGGGATTATAGACTATGCAGTCTCCAGAAGGAATTTTTAATCTAGCATAGGGATTATAGATCAAGAGTTACTCAGAAACAGAAGTGTTAAAACATTACAATCCATATAAAACTTCTCACAGAGGAAATTCACTGCACATGACAGCAAAATAAAAATCACATGAGGTTTTTAAAGAATTAGTGGGCTGTTTACAAATCAACATAACAGGCAATAAAACGAGTACTAATGATGTGAACACTAGATTGCAATAATTATAGACACAAAGCAATGCTCTGATGAAATAACATCAACACATTTTGAAATGGGGGGGGGGTTACACATGAATAAACTGGGAAAGAGTAGCCGAAAAGACAAAAAGTACTGTGAATAAATCATGAACGAACCACCACAGACATCCGAAAGCTCTTGAAATCCTTTATTAAAATGAACCTTCTATAAAAATCCTTTTCCTTGTAGAAAAATATATAAAAATGCAAAAGGTGCATCATTCAGGATGGATAAGTACTTTTGGGATTTCCCTTCCTCAACAAAAATATGGTCACATATAAAAAATGCTTGCAGACAAAAAAAAAAAAACATCAACAGCACATAAACTTTGTTCATGAAAGAAAACATACACCATTTTTTGACTAAAAAAAATTTAGTCTTCAAAGTCTCCTGTTTGGTGATGATCACTTAATACAGCCCAATCAAATGCCCCAGTAACATTTTAATGAACACATGAGCTTTAAAGCAACAAAGCAACAAAACCTGTTCATCTAATCTTGTAAGCAAAGAATGCAGTGGTAGTCCTTGGTTAGACATCTGAAGGCAAACATAATAAAAAGCATCTATCATTTATATGGGAAAACTCAAACTGAGCTGCTCTCTGAAACTAAACTGTTTTACAACGCTGATTTACACATCTAAAAAAATATCTGATTACTTATAATGCATGCATTAATCATTTACAAAAGAAGCCTAAAGTGTCTTTATATCAAGAAGACAGTAAAGGCAAGAAATATATAATACTGCAATGAAATTGTTGTTAATTTGCTGTAAACCAAGGACCTGTGGAATTCTAAGCATTATTGTCCTGGCAATAGTAATCAGAGTTATTTGAGTTATGAGTTCATTTGATTAAACAATTTATCTGTCAGGGCTTAAATGAGCTATAATGTGGTACACCATAAAACCACATTTTAACAGTCAACACTAAAGCTGCAGACAGTCCCCAGGTAATGAAATGCTGTTACAAAGAAGAGAGTTAATCAAACTGTTACATGTTATTGTCATCAGTTATATGCCTGTGCTATGATAAAATGCAGTCAGTTTAGTTTGTCTCTTTATGAGCAATTCTGTTATTAGTGTCTACTTTTAATATAGCAGAAGAAACCCAATCAATGTGCCTGAACAGATGTTAACATGGAATCAATTTATCAGCGATACCTATGTTTGTTTTAGGATTATGCTGTTTTCTGCCTCATGCAATGCATTATTATTATTATTATTATTATTATTATTATTATTATTATTATTATTATTATTATTTTAATGCTGATCCAGAAACTAGACTTGCTATGTAGTCCTAATCTTAATTGCAGTCAATTTAGTTGATATGAGTGTGGCACCCTCATAATACCTGCGTTTCCACCACTACGAATGGAAGAAAGCAAATGCACCAAGGATCGTAATCCCTCATCTGCATTCACTAAAAACATCTTGCTGAAAAACACTTTTTTTTGTGTTTTTTCAGGGGGAAAGCTGCCGACCACTCCCCAAACATATATACCAATTACGAAATTACACTTCTTCGAAGTCTTGCACAACTTGCCCTCTGTGTGGAAGGAAGTTTGATTGTCAGTGACTTGAAGATTGGGCAATTGAAGCTTGAGAGGTCAAGTTTCGTCCTCCAGTAGGATAACCAATATCTGGAACAGTTAAGGGAGACCACTGACTTTAGTTGACAACATACTACAAATTAGCTCATGCACTCTGATATCAGTACAGTCTGATGTAGCACCTATAATATGCATATAACTAAGTCCTTATGACAAGAAACTTGTGCTTGCCCCTCTGATAAAAGGCATTGTTACTTACCTCAGTTTTCACTTAGTATTTACTAGGCAGACCATTGTTGCTAGTGCTGCCAAGTTAACTTAGTAAGGCTAGCATCTGTCCTTTGAAAGGGTCAAAATAACTGGACATCTACATCTCTGAATGCTTTCTGCTAAATAATGTGTAACAACAAAGTCTTATTCAGACTGTAGGGGTGTGTTACCTGATGTACCTTTTGAACAGAGACAGGCCACAAGTGAAAAACAGCATTTAAGAAAGGTGTACGCTTCATTGAAATGTCATGAATAATTTTACTGTGAAATCAAAGCATAAAAATTGTATAATGCAAAGAGAAGTGGTTAGTGACAAAAGAGAAACATTCTACATATAAGACAATGAGCATATGACGTGAAATTAGTGCCTGAGAGAGGAAGCCACAGCTATCCTATTAGAAACTTCAGAAATGTGATTTCCTATTTCATACTAAGTATCCTGTTTCCCTTGATGTAAGAGGAAATAGGCACCATTCTTTTCCGAAGTCCTTGTATGAGAATTATTGTGATGAGAATCATAATAATACTGACTGCAATTCTTGCCCTGAGACTGAGCAGACAAGTTGCGGGTCTAATGTAATGTTACTTGTCAATATTTTTGTCTAAAAGGCCCTTAAAAGCTAGGGAATAGACGTGCTAATTTAAATAATTACAGCTATTCATCTGTCACCTGATAATGAATGCTAATAATATTTTTAATTTTAGAAGTCATCTGAAAGTTACAAGTACAGTTATATGAAAATAAGTGCTTTAAACATTTATTTTCTTTTAAGGTCCAAGAATTGTTGTGTTTTGCTGTGCAAGCATATTCATTTCTACTGGCGTGCATTACAGCATTCTGAGATAATATATCAATTGCTTACAATTTATTTATTCATTTATTTATAATTGTTTTTTGGGTTATAGCACTGATCAAACAATGAGCAATTACAGGTTCAGCCTTTGTTACATCATAACATGACAAAACAAATGTATAACAAATAGCAATGATTTACATGTGTAAGTAAGCATAGAAAATCTGACAGAATATGTACACAGAAGATGTAACAAACCAAATATGTACAGTTAGAAACGTGAACTGGAAAAGGGAGTTAAAGTGGTAAGAGGAGTAGAAGTGCTGGAGATATTTTATTTATTTATTTAGTTAACATTTGTTGACCGGGAAAATCTGACTAGGACAGAGCCTATTTTCAGTGGAGGCCCGGGAAGAAACGCTCCAGTCACATGTCTTTGGAATACGTTACTGACATTAAGCATACAGTAGTTTCATTTAACTTAGGTTAGAAAATGCCAAGAAAGTCAAGATGAAGACCTGGAAACTGTAGAAATTCTAACATACAACACAATGAATATCTGTGTAAATATGTGTTAAGACTTAAACTGAAAACCCCAATAGGGGTAATGTAGTAAAACTACTTCCAGTAATAGGGGTAATGTAGTAAAACTAACTCCTCTATGTGCTTCATGCTTGCATCATCATTTTCTTCAGATATGTATAACTGGAAACCTAAATTAAAGAAACTTATGTATAAAGTCATCCTATAACTCATATTTGCAACTGGGATTTTCTAAGATGAGATCAAATAGCCAGTCACTCATCTATGAGTACAGATCACAGAAAGACTCACTATCTCTGAGAGAGAATCCACTTAATTGGAAAGTATTGATACTTAGGGAAGATTTCCGAGTATGAGCACCAGATGTCCAGAAGGGCAGATTTAGGCAGAGAAAAAAATCCGGCAAGTAATGCTTTACACATTATTCATGCATCAAATTATGTGGCTGTTTCACACTGATCCTCATGCAGGAACTTCATTCTCCATAGGAGCTGAAGCTCTGTTTGAAAGTAAAATATCAGTAAAGTTCATCTTGAAGCAGCATTGCTTTGTAAATAAAAATACTTCTATGTGTTGGAAAGATGTCTAGTTAACACAGTGGACTCCATGGCTCTCAACCTATTAGCACAAGAATTCTGAACAAAGGGGGGATGAGTCAAAGGCCCAAATATGGAGGCATTATCTAATATTAGTCATATAAACTGAGAAAGTAGATAGAATATCAGATTTTGAATTCACATGCATTTTCAAACAGGTATGAAAACTGAAGCTCAAATATCTGCCATTATTTAGTGATTTCAATCCTCAATAACTTGTCAAAAAGCCACAAATTTTATATTAAACACACTAAAAATATAAGGCAAATATATGGATGGTTTAGAAGTATCTTAGACTCGTCTCTATTAAATATGTTCATACTGTCAGAAGCATTGAATATAAATCTGTTATATCCAGTCATCTTTATGTATGCACCTGTCAAAAAAAAAAAAAACTGTATGAGAATCTCAATGCAGGCCCCAGAGACAGTGAATGCATCTCAGCCTGCCCCAGAGACAGTGAATACATCTCAGCCCGTGAAACAGGTTTTGATTTCTACACAATATAATGAACCGCAAGACATGCACAATTTCATGATCCACAGACCTAGCACAGGTGTTTACTTTGACTAGTGCTTTGAATCATCCTCAAATAAACTGCAGTGTGCATTTCTGTAAGCCCTGTCTTAAAAAACACATTCTTTTTTATGCACCTGTGCCAAAAACGCTTACAGAATTATTACAGGGTCAATTAACAATCAAGTGTGCAATGGGGCATATAACTGAAAAAATGAAGGGGTCCCAATAGAATATGACTTGAATATATAGATATTCCTGAACACCACTGGCCTGAGCTATAACCATGAAATCTGAGCCTGCTAATGGAATTTCAGACACACAGACAGTACCCGGGTTGTTATTCATACCTCTCAACTGTCCCTGATTTTCAGGGACATCCCTGATTATGACTCAAATTTTAACTCTGTCCCTCTTAATCCCTCCTAAAACTAGTGACTTTTGGAGGAAAGGTGGTGAATTACACTTAATGAATAATGACAATAATTAAGAGTTATAAACTTTTTACTTCAGAAAATGTGTATTAATTCATATGCTCTGATTCTGTCAATGTTTCAAGTTAATAGCACTGATATTTTAAAAGTGTCCCTGATTGTCCCTGATTTTTTTCTTGACTTGTCCCTGATTCTGTTGAAATTTGTCCCCAATTGGTTGAGAGGTCTGTTGTTAGTGTAAAGAACTGCAAAGCTCACAGTCACAAAGGTTCAGCCCTGTAGAAATTGCACACTTTTTTGAGGTAAAAGATGAAGTTTTAGGAGCATCTAGCAATATCTCTTTAAAATCACTGCATAGTACCCACAATCCTTGTCTCTCACCTACTTCTGCTATTGGCCTAGGATACCAAGTAAACAAGGATTTAGCTAGGGATAATGAACTGATGTCTACAGTGAGGATGTGAAAAAAAAGCTCACAATATTGCTGAACCACTGTATGATACAACATAATGAATTATTTAGAAATCACAGAAGATTTTACATCATTGGTTAGTTGAAGCTTGGGGATTCTAAGCCTGAGATGTCAAAATGCACAATGAACTGCTACATAACATATGCATTCTATATAGTGAAAAGACTTCTCTTAAAAATGTATTTCCTAAATTGAATTTGCTTTGCAGACAACAATCTTACTCAGCTTAAAACACCCCCCAAAACAGAACTGTGTTATCTAGCATCAAATACTACCTCTCCAACAAAAATGTGAGTTTGTGTGTTCAGCAACTCTAAGTAAAGATACCAGGACAAGAAAGCCATACACAACTAATATTGATGTATTTACAGGATTCATAGGAATTTCAAGGCAACTGAATCTTTTGGCCATTTACTCCTTGCCAGTACTCACACTTAGGGTATACCCCTTTCTCTTGGAGGGCTAGGCTAGTCTAGCCCTAGGTGAATTTGTGGGTACCAATCCAGGATGAAAGTGCATCTCACTGCTTAATTTACAGTCGTAGTCTGTTTCAGAGATGAGGTAGGTGTTGTGTAATGAATCTGTCCCACCATCATAGATTCATATATACTAGGATAATGATCACTAGGGTACTTATACGTCAAGCCATCCAATGATTTGTATGGGGAGAGGGGCTTTACTGACTGCTTCTGTTCATCCGAGACATAGGTACCAGAACAGGGGGTGAATTTCTGATTACCCATCTATAGGTTAATGTTATACCATTCAACCTACTTTTGCTGAACAGACATTTTTATTATGGTTATTATTTGAATTACAAACTATCTCTGTGGATTTATTTTTCATTATAATGGTTATAGGTTCATAGGTGTTTACTAGGCTAATGACCACAAGGGCCTTTTGAAGCCTAAATATGCATCCCAAATCTCTGACAAGTTTGGGTACCCTGGACAAGTGCAAGCAGGGGCTTGGAAGATGAAGGGTTAGGGAGAAACTCTTCTTCCCATGGATGGAGACCTTTTACAGACAAAGGGTAGTATCTGGGATACATACTTGTCTCTCCAGCAGGTCCTATTTATATAAAAGGCAAGGCTTAAGTCTTTACAAATGGAAACTCTGTTACTGTTTGTTTTGTACATATGCAAGGCAGGCATAAATCTCTCCTCAACAGCCTGTAGAAGACAGAATACAGGGATAGGCCCTGAGGCAGTGTGCATAGGACATGTTACTTATGCCCTGTATTTTTAGTGAAGAACCTCTCTGGACATTCCACTTGTTGGATATGACAGGTTAGGTACATACCAAAGTGGGCACTGTATTCAATGATAGGTCATATGAATGCCATATACAGTGGAATAATGACTTCCTTGGACCTAGATGCCATACCTTTGTTTATAAGTTGCACAGCATAGAATGATTTCCTCACTACTGTAGACACATGATGGTCAAAAGCTAGATTAGTATCTATGTGTGTCTCCATGTCCCTGACTACTGGGTCAGTTCTTAGGGGTGTGTTGTCAATGCGATAGTTACCAGGGGTGGATGACTTCCCAAATGATGCTATTACGCATTTCTTGGCATTTAGTTTTAGTCCATGGCTTTGACACAGTTGTTTGTTTGTGTCAGCCCTTCCTGGAGAACATTTGTATCAGTGGTGGATTCAATGATAGCTCCTAATTTGCAATCATCTGCAAATTTAGTCAGCCAGAGGCTAGTGAGATTGGCAATGAAATCAGAGAAGTAAATGCCAAAAAGGGGTGGTCCCACAACTGATCCCTGAGGGAATCTGATTGTGAGTGACATCTTTATAGAGGTGAACTCTCCAGTTCTAACTTCCTGGGTCCTGTTTGTGAGCCAGCTGGCTATCCACTGGGTGACATAAGGGTCTGTGCTTAACCCCTTCAGTTAGTCAACAATGCCTGAGTGGGGTATTGTGCCAAATGCCTTGGCCAAGACAAGGTAGGCAGTGTGAAACATTTTGTCCTCATCCATTGCTTTGGTAACCTTCCCAAAGAAATCCACCGGGTTAAGTAGGCATGACCTGCCCTTGATGAAACCAAATTGGACTGGTTCCAGTGTCTGGAGATTTCCCATTTCATTATTGATCATTTCCATTGCAATTCATTCCATGGCTTTGTATATGAGATGAATGAGACTTATGAGTCTGTAGTTTCCTGAGTCTGTAGATGATCCAACTTTGTGCAAAGGAATGACTTTTGTTGTTCTCCATTCATGAGAAACAAATTCTGTGTGGACACTACAGTTAAATAGTGATTCCAGATGGCCTAATAGGTCATATTACACGCTACTTACAAGGCATCCTGGAATATTGTCCGGGCCCATTGATTCAGTGTTCTTGGTCTTAGATAGAGCATTACGGACCGGTTCTCTAGTGATAGCAGGGGGAGTTAGATTTGATGGTGTATCCTGAGGGAAGCTGAGGGGGAGATGAGGGTAAAGTTGGAGCTGAATTTGTCAGCCAGTAGGTTTGCTGCATATTTGGGCCCAGTATAGGTGACTCCATTAGCAATGAGCTCTGCACACAATTAGGTATTGCCTTTGAGGTTGCATGCACAGCTAAATAATGCCTTGTGGTTGTGCTTGGCCTGGGAGGTGAAATTTACCTCAAATTTGGCTTTGGTAGAATTTACTTGTCCTTTGAATTGTTTGATTAGTTTGATATGAGTACTCACCTCCTAATGTTTTCCATAATTTTCTTCCTTCTTTTATACAGCCTGTTGATATTGTGATTCCACCATGGTAGCTTTTTTTTTGAGTAAGTTCTGTATTTCTTCCTGGTGGGTACATCTGCCTTTACTCAGCTATTAACATGCATTTAACATACTTGTATAATTACATTTAATTTTTCTGTTACTGAAGATTTAGGTCCCTAGTTTTACTACTTCTGGAGGCATTAGAATTGTGAAGATATAAAAGATCCAGGACAATTGGATCTGCAATGCTATGGAAGGCAAGGCTTTGACCTGCTATCAACAGTTTAAAAGATACTGAATAAAGAGGAGTCAGTGCTTCCTGAGTCTTCTGGTAGCTCATGGTCTTTTAAGTGCATGATCATCTTAGGAACCTCAGGGTTTTATTTCTAGTTATTTGATATGTCTAGTGAACTATTTCCTGAAAGGGGCATTGTACTTAAAAACTGGTCTAATTAAGGCTTGCTATAAGTGAACAGTGACCCCTTTAGAGTGGAATAACATTCCCTTGATATTTGCTTTGTTAAGTAAACAGGTTTTCTGACTACTCTTGCCAAATGATGATTAAAATACATGGTATTATCAACTCATCATTTAATGTCCATAATAGCATTTTCATTTTAAAGTGGGGTATTATTTATGTTGTATGGTGAGGGGAGGTGTTGTTTATTAAATATGACTAGTGCACTTTTTTGTATTAAAATTTGAAGACAGTTACTTATGCGAGTACATTTTTGCTGAACTGTTAGTGCATTAGAGGAGGACTTGACATTACCTCTAAGTCTGCAGTTATCTCAAACTTAGTAAACCAAAGGTCTTGTTTGTTAGTCTGGAGATCAGAAAACTAAATGTAAAAAAGAGGAGTCCCAACACTAAGCCCTGAGAGACATCACTGGTTTCCTTCATACTTTCTGATGGGCATTTGACACTCACACGATGTGGGTTCTGCCATTTAACTAGTTTAATATCCATCTTACAAGGGAAGCTTACTTACAATGCCAGCATGGGGTATGATGACAGATGCATTAGCTAGATAAAGATATGAGTTTTGAACAGCATAATCATTACTGGCAACTATGTGACCCTCTCTAAAAAGTTAACCAAATTAATTTGACAAAAGTCAAACTGCTACAAGTCAATTTTTATGTAATTTTTGATATCATAGTTACCAATATTAGTTGTTATATGTTCCATAGCTTTGCAGATGTGACTCATCAAGTTGATGGCAGTATAATTCCAGGGGTCAATGGCAGAGGACACTTGTGGAGTGGCACTGTCACTGTGATGCACCAAATTTCAGGGACAAAGCCTGTAGCTGAACTTATGATAAACAGTTTGAGGAGTGGTTTTATTAGGGCGTGCCTAGTACAATTTATTAAACAACCAGGTATGTTGTCAGCAACCATGGAAAAATTGTGCCCTTATTCAACTACTGCTCTGTAACACAGGCCACTTCTGTATGACTTTGTAAACTATTGGGCAGAGTTAGTATGTGGTCTATAAACTGTGCAAGTTCTGAAAAGTATATTATGAGAAGACGCTATACACTATTTGAAAAGCAAATGTCTATTCCATACTATAACAATCATGTTGTGTTGTGCATCCTTTTTCTGCAGATGCATGATTATTTTCCTTGGGAGTAGGATGGGCACCACACACACACACACACACACACACACACACACACACACACACACACACACACACACACACACACACACACACACGCACACTCACACACACTCACACACACACACACACACGCGCACACACACACACACACACACACACACACACACACACACAAAACAGTGTAGCTCTGAAACAATTTCTTATGTTTTGTGGGCATGCTGCAGCTACGTCTTATCTTTTGGCTGTCTGATTTGTAAGATACATTAGTTGTATATTTGCCCACTTTCAGAAGCAGATAAACAGAAAGCTGGGATTCTTATTGGTTAATATTTCACCATGGTAGTATTCATTTTTTTAAAAAAATGGCAGATATCTGTGTATGTGATATCCATGGTGGTGTTGCTGTGATAGCATTGTCGCCTCACAGTAAGACGCTGTCCAGTTCGATTCTCAGCTAGAGCGTCTTCTGCGTGGAGACATGTGTAAATGGGTGTACCTTCGTTGAAGGCTGTGCATCAGGGCTGGTAACTCGGCACGTAAAAATCAATTACCAATCATTAGCGGACCGGAGTTCCACTGTGGCGACCCCTAACCGGGAAAAGCCGAAAGACACAACGAGTTGTCTTTGTATGTGAGCATATGTGTGTTTGTCTGCACGTGTTTCTAAATAATGCATAATGCACCAGGATTCATGTCTACAGGTAGGCTAAAATTCAGAGATGACTGGAGTTAAATGCCTGCTATGGTATCGCACTGACAAAGTAGGGAGAACACTATGACTGTGACAATGTTTTTTCATATTCTGACACTTTATTTATTTGTTAACTGGGTGGATGAGTTGATTAAAAATCCCTTTTCATTTGCAATTTGTGCTACAAAGTATGAGTGCTACAAAACAATAAATGTACACAATACAACACAAACAGTATATTTTCAGGTACGGCACATAGTACTGGCATACATACATCTAAAACTTAAGGTTGTAACAAAGGTGAATAGTAAAAGAATAACATCTGAGTATTAGCAACACGTTTAAAGGAAAAAAGCTCAGTGTAAATGTTTATAGAAGAGAGTTTAGCTTAGTGAAAAAGTTTATTTTTTACTGCTTCACATTATTTATTGCCTCTGTAATAATCCTACTTGTGGGTGGCTATTGCTTATTTGACAAGATTAGTTATAAAAATTACATAACCCTACCTATTTCTTAGTTTCAATAGGAAAAGATTCCCAGTGTGACTGTTAATTGTCTCTGTAACATTTGTCTTTGCAGGAAGTTGTTCTGACAGTTGTTACATAATCCTCCTTATTTCATACTCACACTTCAACCTGGTTCCAGGCAGCAGGTGTTTTTGTGAAAGTTTTTTCACCTGATACTAAAGGAATGTTAAACCTCTTGAGGATCAATGTTCTCTACTACCATAGACTAACATAGTAATTTAAATTATTTAAGTTTTACTTGTAGTTTTCTGGGCAGAAGACAATAATCTTGGTATATTAGCCTAAAAGTGGGTGAAGCTAGCAGCATGGTTGTCCTTAATAAGACCGATTATAACACAGATTTTAATAAGAAAAACAAAATGGTGTTTCTTATGACATTACAGGAAGATGAAGCAGCAGATTGTGTTTACAGTTGTTTGTAATTTGTAGGGTGCCAATTTAAAACAGCATAGTGGTAAAGCAGATATAGTTCCTGTCACTCACCTCAAAGCTATTAAGGTTAATTCAAACCTCTACACATTCCCTGTGTGGTCATTCATACGATCTTGCTTGTGTCTGCATGACTAGCTTTACTGGACTACAGTGTATGATATATTTAACCCTACCTTTGAGGGCAGATCATGAATAAGACCAGTTCACTTATTCAGTTAAATGGCAGAATCAAATATGAAGAACTGAGAGTTAGACCTGCCATGGGGAAGATGCAGTCTAGTTTATGGGTGGAAAAAATAATTCCAGTTTACAAGCTTAAAAGATGAGAGACTGGTTCATTTATTAATGATACCAAGTCTACATCCATCTCCAGGTCTACTTTGGAAGCTTGAAGTTTCAAAACTTTGAACTTCATATGGTCGTGACCATAAGATTGGAGTTTTGAAACTTTGAATGGTTTAAATGGAGATCGCTGCACAGCATGAAATGGGAAATTTACCGTTCTCATCACTGTAGTGTGATCTGGGAGTTGGTATATTTAATTAGCAGGGGGAAAGGGTGGGTGCAATGGGGCTTGCCCCCTGCATAAACATAAAATATTACATTTTTAAACTTTCAAAATTTTGATGTTATGGTATCGACCATAAGAAGCTCGAAATTTTGAAAGTTAGAGCTTCAAAACTAGATCCCCATCTCCACATAAGACCTAAATTGATAGTACTATAGAACCAGACCCATGGATAATTGATACATAGTATGAGAAATAGAAAGCTGTTTTATATAAAACATCTTTCCACTTACAAAGTACATTAAATGCCACATAAAACATAAGCAAAGTTGTTAGTGTTAACTGAAATCTTGTTTAGAGGTAACCGGAGTCACATATTATTAGTACAAAAAAAAAGAGAGCTCTACCAGATAAAACTTAAACAGTACAATACGAATATTATTAAATGAAGAAGCCGGGTCCAAGAGCCATGGAAAAACTAATAGATCTGTGGGGTTGGCATACTGGTTAAGGTCCTTACCTCAAAAAACAAAAGGGACAGGAATTGATTCTGACTATGAGTTATTGGCTAGGCTTAAAATGGCCCCACAGGGCAGTTAGAATAGTATTTACGTATGAACCTATTACTTAAAACACAAGGTGCTTCTAAGCTATCACAAATGCTCTGTCAAGTTGCAACACACAGAAACAAAATCTAACCACTTAAATAGTGTTCATTCATCCAAGTTACCAATTACAATTTAAATCATTTATGTAAAATGATTAAAATGGAAACAATACAATATACATGTATATATATATATATATATATATATATATATATATTTCTATACACACACACACACACACACACACACACACACCATTTATTTAAAATACAGTAATTTAAAATATTTCATTTTTAATCGTGGTTTCACAACAGTTATAGCATTTAATCCTGGACTTTTATTTTAAATTAAGGGGAACTTGCTGAAGTAACATGCATTTAAAAGAACGTGTCTCATCTGTTTCTCTTATATGTTTGTATAATGTATTACTATCACGTTTCCTTTCCACCTCTGACAAATGTTAACAAATTCATTCTATTAGCTACCAGGTTGCTTTTCTAATATAGAGGGCTTAATTGCATTCTTATTGTAGCTGGCGTGGTTTTACCTGCTAGAACTCTCCTTTTTGTTGTACTTATGTTTTTACAGGGGGAGTGCTTGTGGGACATGGAGAACATTGCTTTGGATGCTCATTCACCTTTGTTATTTACAAAAAGAAGTGTTGATGGTGACTCATTACAGATAATATACTCTGGTATTTACACTACTTGTATCCATGTCAACTACAGGGATGTATTCAGATAAATGTGAGGTTACAGAACTGAAAGGTTTTATTACACAATTAGAAAATAAGCTACAATTGTACAAGAGAATGAAGTAGCAGCAACTCAGTTTTGAAGCCTATATCCAGTTTAAGGTCATACCAAGAGGATTATGCATTTTGAAGATGCTACTTATGCAAGTCTCATCCAGAACTCCTTAAGAGATGGCAAACACTGAATATTAAGCTCAGCATCGAATATATGCTGTTAATGGATGAATACTTTAAACCTTTGGAGAACAAACTAGAAGATGAAAGTTTTGTTCTACAAAATAAGGAAACTAACAATTTGTAGTTGAATGAGCAGTATTTAAGTGGTTAGATTTTGTTTCTGTGTTACAACTTGACAAAGTATTTGTGAAAGCTTAGAAACCCATTGTGGTTTAAATAACAAAAGGGACCTACCCATTTTTCTGTTGTTCTTGAAGCCACTTTCTTCATTTAATTGTCTCAGACTATTAACTCTGTTTGCACTTCTTTTTGAACAACTACTATGGATCTACAAGGCTTCAGAAGTAGAGGGCCATTTGTGTACATTGCAGACAACAAACGTGAAGTCCCATGGCCAAACAGCTAATGAAAAGTGAAGAAAACACCAGACAAAAATAGAACCCTGGAACCCTAGTACTAAGGCAAATGATCTGTGAGGAGAAAGGCCATTTTTTTTTCTGAAATCTGCAATCTTTAAGGTAACTTTAACAATTCTTTACAGAGTAATAACCAAACAGAAGCATTTTAAGTTTATTTAGCAAAAGCAGTGTTATACAACTCAAATGGTCTTCGTGTCCTGTGAGAAGCCTTTTTTTTTTTTTATTAGTGATAACTGCTTATTGATAATGTAGAAGATGTCAAAGAGTTACACATTATTCTAATCCCATTTGCCTGTAGAAGAAGCACACATTTATCACTATAAATAAGGAGTTGATAAGATACACTCCTCTTCACCATAGCCTAGCACAAAAGGGTGATATTCTTATAGTAGGAGGACATACAGGGTGGTAGGATGATAATAGTATGCTTAAATACAGATGCTAAGATCTATGTCATAAGAGAGAGGTTGAAAATGTACACCAGACGTTTGGCTATAGATGGACCAGCCAATATTAAGGGAACCTGGGTAAAGCAGAAAGACATATGGAGAAGTTTAGGGTCTGTTTGTGTATTGTTCTTGATGACACTTTAATATAGTGGTATGGGTGATGATGACATTATTATCTTACTGCCACAGTGATGAGAGATGAGACAGTCACCTCTTTTTAGATAAAACAAATAATTAGTGAAAGGAGCCTGAAGAATTTCCATTCACTGTAAACACTCCATTGAGCTGAGTTAGAGTTTGAAGAACAAACTGCAATAGCAACTCCACTAATTTATAACATTTTTTTGTAAAACGTGCACTGGATTGGAAATATTATTCAAAGAGTTTAGATACCTAACACATGTTAAGTTCATTTCAATGTACTATGCCTTTAAATGTATAACTTATTAATTGATTGAGTGAGTGGTTTTGTATTTAAATGTGTTGATGATACAACTTCTTCTGTTCTGATGAAGTCCTTTTTAAGTTGTCTTGGGAAACAAAAGCACTAAATGACTGTTGAATAAATACATGTTTTACATCTTCACAAGTAGTGGTCAGGGTGCTGCTCCATCTTTGGACACATTTTTGATTTATTATGGTTACTAGTTGGTTATTTGTGTATAATCACTTTTCAGCTAAAATAAGTTCCTTAAAATTATAAACCACAGTTAAGTCAAGATACTCACAAGAACTATTATCCTTAAATGAATCTTTGTTAGATACTTAATCTTCCAAAATAATTTGTAAGCAATTTCCATCTCTTTTTGACACTTACCCTTTAGCAGCACCTGTATCCCATAATGCTTTTAAAGACAGAGTAGTTAAGACAGCTGTCTTCATCATGGGTACATCTTTTCCAAAGTAAAAAATCATGACCTCTTTCTTTCAGCAATCTTTTGAGGGTAGTAATCAAGCAGGTAATATCTTTAAATCTTTTATCAGTAACGAAAAAGAGTCTTCTCTTCTGCTATGAGCAACCTAAGTTTGTAATCAAATGCTGCTTCTGGATTTGATACTTTACGGTTCCAGGTCCAAATTTCTTGCTGCAAGGATATATGATGAAACATGGCTAAAGTACATAAATGGGGGTTGTCAAATGTGTACTTATGGCATGTAACCCAGTCATGAGCATAATCCATGCCATAGGCAATGACACTCCTCAGGACCAACACATTCCTTCTTCAAGATTCTTGACTCCACCTAGACAGGCATGAGTCTTCATTGTGCTGTTTTGTTTTCAAACACAATACAGACATCATTAAGACCTGTCAATTAGGGCTAACAAGTTCATCTAAGGCCCCAAGTCCTTTACATTTCCAAGTGGCATTTTGTACTTCAGTACATTAATATGATAGTGTACAGGTCACTATAAACCCTTCTCCTGATAAAATGTATATCAGACCATAACAGTTTTGAAAAAAGGTGACGGTTACAAGAAATACAGTTACCAGAAATCTTAGTATTTAAAGTGTCTTGCCAGAGTCTCATTTTGCTTACTCTTTCTCCCAAACCTACACCTAAGCTGATGCAGCTCAGTCATTCACGTAAAAAAGCCACGCTAAAGGCACCAGAAATTTATCTTGCATGATATGAAAAAAAAGAAAATTTATCTTGCATGATATGAAAAAAAATAAAATTTATCTTGCATGATATGAAAAAAAAAGAAAATGTATCTTGCATGATATGAAAAAAATGAATAAAGTATGTTGTTAAATAACATTGTGTTCCTGTCCTTATAGCTGCCACTGGTCCATGTATTTTCTATTTTCAGTGCTTCTGATTTATCCACCCTAGCTAATGCAGAATGAATCTGTAATGTTTTCTGGTGTGGAGGGCAGGCATTACACACTGTGCTCGACTGTTCGGATTCATTCTTTTCTCTAGACATCTTGCCTGCCATGCCCCTTCACAGTCGCATTTTGACAGGCTAAATGTATTGCCTCTACTTCTCCCCATCACCAGTACTGCTTAGCTACTCCACTCCACTCCACCCAAAAACCTGTATTTTTTTGTATAGGACCAGTTCAGCTGCTCTCCACTGTCACATACTTTGGAAAATGCTCTATTTCCGTATTTCATATGTTCTCTCATCCTGTTCTGTATTAACTTTGAGATGTAGGTTAACATAATTCCTTATAAACCCTTCTGCTACATCTTTCTATTACCTAGCTTGTTTCCTCAGTTGCATCTCCTATCTGTTATTCTAATTCATTTCTAAGTATTCTATCTTCTATCATTCACCTTAGCTATACATATCTAAGTGCCCATGCCTAAATGAACCTTTTCTGCCTCTTAACTATTTGCTTTACCTTATTATCTCAGATTTACCTCTGTAACACTCATCTACATTCTCCATTACCTCAGATATCTTGACTCTGTGAACCGTATGCCCACTGGCTACCTTTTTCGCACATTTATTTTTTTGTTGCCTTGCTTATCTTCATCCCGCTTACTTTTTCTAACTACAGACTCACTTTTTTGTTATATTTAGATTTTCTAATTATTAAATTGCATGATTCAGATTTCATTTATTTTTCAAATTAAATATAAAGTCTCATTTTCTATAACTTTACTATTGTCATGTGTATGAATTGTATTTGTTCTCATCCTCTATTTCAATGTGTACGTTTGTATGCAATTTTTGTTCTTTTCGTCACATTTTGCATTTTATACTGCATTATCTATATACATCTTTATGATAACATATTAAAAATTGAGGTACAATTTTCATGATTTTTCTTAATTCCTTTGTCAGAGACCACATGGCCTTCACCTAACATAATTATGTCATAATCGTTGATACTTAACCACACCATGTCTCCCACACCACTGTCATAAATACATCTCACATGACACATGGAATATTCCGAGAACACTGGAGGAGGAGCTCAATCACTGTTTGGGAGACAAGGAAAGTCCACAACAGGAACAGTATTGTTACTGTTGTCATCCTCTTTAGAAACTGATTGCTTAAATGGAATCAAGTTAAGTCACAGAAGGAACTATCGGTGAGTGACAACAGTATGGAATAAATTTAATGGAAGTCACACTTTGTTGACCATGTTAGCCCTACAAGGCCAGTGACCTCTTGTCAGTGGAGACCCAAAGTAATATTTATACTGATGAGGAGAGTTTGGGCACTGAGATACTTGCCCTACTCTTTTTGATAAGAGGCTTTCAGAAAGAAATATTTTGTGTTGTAGGAATGTGATGAAAGAACAGTACAACTGACAGACTCGATTTTCAGTGACGGCCTCCAAAATCATGGAGGACAATGACTACTGGGTCAAAGCTATCCAACTAAGTTATCATCATTCCTTACTGTTCGTCTCAGAAACATTATTGTTAACACACTTCGTAATAAACCATTTCAGCCTTCTGCTGACAGTCAAATAGTAGTGATAAATCTAGCCAACACTGTGCACCTTTTCAACAGTACTTCTCCAGTACCTCCTGAATGGAAGAAGAGCATTTAGTCCTGTCCTATACTGAATGACATTGTCACATTCAGCACTGCAGCCAAATTACCATGGAAACAGACTGAGACTGATGCAATGCTCTTATGAAATTGGACAAATACAACAAACAGTACTAGGCTAATACTTCTTTCGAATAATGGATTTAAATAGTATAAGTATATAATTAAAAAAACATTAAATGGTGATAAGAATAAGCAGTTCTTCACAATAGCAATGTGAGTGAGGGATTCAACTCATGCAGAAATCATAAAATGTGTTGGCGGTTAATACTTATAGCAGTATATTACAGAGAGCTAAGATTGTGAACTTACAGATATTCTGTATGTTTGAGTGTGTTTCCCTCAGTCTCCAACATGCATACTGTGTTGCTTTGAGTCAGTCATTCAGTCCAACCAAAGCTAGAGGACTACTGGACCACAAACTGATGGTTCTTTTCTATTATGGGTCATTCCTTCCCGAAACAAAACTATACATCTCTGCTATCTATCTTCTATCTATCTATCTATCTATCTATCTATCTATCTATCTATCTATCTATCTGTGTGTGAGCACATAGATATCTATATCTATCTATATCTATCTATACATATACATATATATATATATATATATATATATATATATATATATATGCATACACATACACACACACACACACACACACATATATATATATATATAAATATGATTGATATATATATATATATATATATATATATATATATATATATACACATATACCTTCGTTGAAGGTTGTGCATCAGGACTGGCAACTCGGCACGTAAAAATCAACTGCCACTTATTAGCGGACCGGAGTTCCGCTGTGGCAACCCCTAACCGTGAAAAGCCAAAAGACACAACAACAACAACATATATGCACACACACACACACACACACACACAGACACACACACACACACACACACACATATATATATATATATATATATATATATATACATAATATATATACATATATATATATATGTAAGATAAAATTGGAACCAAATTATTTATGACTGGTCCATTAATACCTAATTTTGATGAACCAGCTGCAGCCTAAGTACTAAGAAATAGCTACAGCTCAGTATATATATATATATATATATATATGTATATATATATATATATATATATATATATATATATATATATATATATATTTTTTTTTTTCTCTCCACAAATTAATACTTCTTAGGCATGGCTGAATCCTTACAGGAAACACTGAAGGTATCTATTGCAGTTGCACTGTCCTTTAAAGAGAACAGGTGAATACAGCACCAGCCTCCATTTCTTCTAAATACAGTCATTGCACCTCACTTCATATAGCATAAACTGGCATTTCAGATTTATTGCGAGGTGTCAAAACAGAATAACTTACATCTGTGGTGGCCAAAGATATTTAAACTGATAATCTGGGTTTTGAGGCCTATTTGGATCACAGCTTTAATTAGAATGTCTAACAGTTTTGTACCAGTAATTAGGGTAGCACATATCCCATTGTAAGGAAAATGTAATTAATTAAAACAGTAGAATTAACTTGAGCTATAGCACAAAGAAAATTAAAATATAAAATCAAAAATGTCCCTGTAACACCTACAGTGCAATAATTATCACGGCAGTGTTACATATTAAATCTAATTTAGATAACCAATATAGGAAAAATCAGGAATGAAGCTTTTACAAAACAGACCACACTAAATATGAAAACTTGCCACATTTCATTACTTACAAATCACGCAGCACTGTAAATAAATAAACAATTTAAATCTATTTAAACTGGATAATATTTAGCTTATATAAGAGTCCGAGGAAACTATCAATTATTGTCTTACATTTTCAGTCTGGAGGACAATTTTCTACGAAGCTGAGGAGCTCATTTGTCAAAATATGAAATGTAGTAAAGATCTCTTACACAGGTACCAGATGAAGAAACCAGTTATTACTTAAATAATTAATTGTTTCATTTTGCCATTCTGAATCTATCTTATACCGGGTTTGTAAAGAGCTAGAAAAGCCAGAGGCAATTCTGAAAAGGAAAGTACTGGAAGGGATGCAAGACAACTGCAAGAGATGCACAGGCATCGAAATGTCAGTATTTGTTTGGGATGTGAAATAAAATCAGAAGCTCTGCCAAACCCCACTCACCTTTGCAGACACAGGGAGAACATACAGACTTCACATACAAGGTACCCCAAGTAGGAATCAAAGCAGAAAACCAAGCACTGGAAGGCAGCAATTATATCCTTTGCATAGCCTTCTTTATAATTAATTGACATATAAACTAGGATGAATCTCACTGAAAAACCATTGAAAAAAATTACCATTTCTTTCAGTCACTTTATGAACTAAGTTTATAAATTGTTACTGAAGAAGAAACTCCATTAAATGTAGAACATTTTACAAAAACGAGATCTGTGAATAAAATCAATCTGCATAACTATTATGTATATCTATATTCGTTGTTTCCATTTGTAAAAGTCAAAAAGCTCTACAGATGGCATGACTATTTTCAACTTAGGAGTACAGAAAATTTGATTTCCAAAGCATTTAACTACTTTAGTAGCAATTAAGTATTTGAGGAGTGAAAAAGTGTTAGCATTTAAATTCTTCACATTTTAAGTTTCAAAAGCTGCTGACATAAACAGCAATTTAACAGTACCACTTATGATGAAATAAAAATGAACTGTGAAAAAATAAGAAAAAAAGCAGGTAAAATAAAGCTAAAATGGATGTCACTGTCATTCAGGCAAGATATGAAAAAAGAAAAGTTAATATAAATGATTTGTATCTAAAATTCATGATGTGAAAATATTCAGTACAGCACAGTTTATGGATAAAAAGACTGAAACCTTAAGCACATTGCAATGTAATATGATGTGTATAATAAGCATTTTATTTAGTGCCATGTCAGAGGCCATGAATTTCTTTTTACTTGTTTATCAACACAGATGTCATCAGCTGCATAAAGGCCATACTTATCTTTTATGTGGTTGCCTGTTTATGGGTAACCTACTGGTAGACAATGATTGAATTCTCAGGCTTCAACTGCTTGAGGTTCAATCCAGTGATGAACAGATTTCCACCACAGGAAATCACTGATGGTGAGTTGTGCTGACAACAATGTCTTTCTGGGGGGGAATTCCCATTTTTAAATTTTTGTACAACCATGGAGTTGGGAGTTGGTGCATATAAGCATGAGGATTGTGGTGGGCTTGCCTCTCATATCATGGGGTGCAGGGGGGGGGGGGGCTCTCTCTCCACCCACAAAAAAGTTTTTTTTTGTAGCAATTGCAGTTCAGTTATTCCGATAGTGGAAGCCCTTTTCAGACATCTCAGCAACTAATTCTGGACCTCATTAACATCCTATTGTTTAATCCTGCTGTGAGGTTTTTCCAAATAATTGCAGCTCTTTCACGCATTTTAATCCTTCACAGCATTCTACTCTCCATTCATGTCGGTTGCCTCAGACTGCACATAGGTAATACAGTTTCACAGCATTCTGCTCTCCATTCATGAAGGTTGGCATCAGGCTACACATAAGTAATACAATGTTTCACAGCATTCTACTTTCAGTTCATGTCGGTTGGCCTCAGGCTACACATAGGTAATATGACGTTTCACAGCATTCTTCTTTCAGTTCATGGTGGTTGGCCTCAGGCTGCACATAGGTAATATGATGTTTCACAGCATTCTACTCTCCGTTCATGTCGGTTGGCCTCAGGCTACACGTAGGTAAAACAATGTTTCACAGCAGTCTACTATCAGTTCATGAAGGCTGGCCTCAAGCTACACATAGGTAATACAATGTTATCAATTCCATGTTGTTAAGACCACATGGGTACTTTTATTACCTACACATTGGCACGTCTGGGGTGATGGACACATTCTTCATCAAGTTTCCTAAGACAGACTTCTCTTCCTGTCATCACACATACTGTGACACTAAATGTGCCCCTAAAAACAAAGATACACCCGTATAATGGCAGAGTTGGGTTTGATAACCACTCCACACCATTAAAAGGTAACAATGACAGAGCATCTCCCTTCTTCCAAGGAAAAAGACCCGGAAGATGTGACATTACTCCTTAGCCTGCCTTCTATTGATCTAGGATGAACGCTTGGCCATCACCAATCCAGATGGACATTGTGCTTCTTTTTCTGTGGATCAGGTGAAATAATTATTGCACCTGTTAATATTTCTTGCAGAACAAAAGCAATAAAGGTTATACAGGACTCAAATCTCTAACTCTGCATTTTATAATCACATGACCTACACTGACAGGTGGGACACCCCTTAGCTGCTTCTTTCTACAGGCAATGCACGTTGTCCAGCAAAGTTACATTTTAGATTTTTATCTAGCTCTGACACATTCTTGGAATGCTTTTGAGATGATTATTTTTCTTACTGTGTTGAACCATGGTAACCCCTGTATGGATAACAACAACTGTTTGTGTCATAGGTTCTTAGATGTATACTAGACTAACAACCACTAGGGTATTATAAGCGTAGCCATGCAACCCCAAATGTGACCCAGAAATTCGATTTATATAGGAGGGTGATTTACAGACTGCCTCTGTCCATCAGAGACATAGGTGCCAGTCCTGGGGTGAATTTCCAATTGCCCACCCATTGGGCCCAGTTGCACTTAAACAGGGATAGAGAGGAACTCAGCTTCACATAAATGGGGAGCCTGTTCAGGGAATGGGAATTCTCTGAGAAATCTCTCTCTCCAATATATCCTATTTATGTCACAAGCAAAATTTAGGTCTTTTAATTCTGATACTGTTTGTTTTGCAGATGTGCAAAAGGTTCATTAAAAGAGAGACCTAGGTTGTCTTGTATGTCATGCAAAGAGTATTTTTCAGAAGTCTGCATAATACAGCATAAACAGAAAAGACTTTGAGGTGATCAGTATAGGACATTGTGTTTTGTCCCTGTATTATTTTTGTAAGGAACCTCTATGGGCATTCCAATTGCTGCATCTTTCTGGTGAGGTACACACCAAAAGGGACATTATACTCTATGTTGTGTCTGATGGGGGCTGAGTAGAGTGGTTCGATGACCTCTCTCGACCTAGATGCCATGCCCTTTCTTACATGTTGAATAACACAGAGCCATTTTCTTACTACCTTGGACATATGTTGGTCAAAGGCTTAGTTACTATCTACATGAGTTTCTAGATCCCTGACTAGAGATTCAACTTTTAAGTGTATTTTATTAATGATGTAGTTACCCAGGGTGGTCAACTTCCCAAAATGTTCCATAAAGCATTTCTTGGTATTGAGCTTTAAGCCATCACTTTGGCACCATACAACTGTCTGTGTTAGACATTCCTGAAGGGTGTTCTCATATTGGGGGGACTCAATGACTGCTCACAGTTTACAATCATCTTCACAAACTCGATTAGTCGTAGATCTTTGAAATTGGCTTTGACATCTGAGAAGTAGATGGCAAAGAGGAATGGGCCTAGCTCAGAGCTCTGGGGAACTCCACTAGTGACTGGCCTCTTTGCTGAAGTGGACTCACTGATTCTAACTGGCCAGGTCCTATCAGTGAGCCAGCTAGCTGTCCTTGTGCTACAAAGGGGTTTATACCTTTTTCCATAATTTTGTTGACAATGCCCAAGTAAAGGATTATATCAAATGCTTAGGCAGATCTAAGCAGGCAGTATGGATCCTTTTCTCTCATCAGTTGCCTTACTGACCTTTTTTCAAATAAGTCCACTTGATTCAGTAAGCATGATCTTCATTTGACAAAGCCAAACTGGGATGGATTCAGGATCTGGAGGTCTCCTACGTCCTTGATGATAATTCTTTATATGACTTTACAAATAAAACTAATCAGACTAATGGGTCTGCACTTTCCCAAATCTGCTAAAGGTCCTCCTCTATGAAGCATGACCATTGCAGCCCTCCATTCATGTGGCCAAAGCTTATTTTAAGATATTAGTTAAATAATGAGGGTCCTGATAAGTCATATTTTAGACTGTTGAACAGGCATTCTTGGATGTTACCAGGGCCCATTGAGGCCATGTTCTTGGCTTTAGTGAGTGCAGCCAGCACATGCTCCCCAGTTATAGTTGGAGGGGTTATTTTGAGGGTATTTTGGGGGGAATGCTTGGTGGTGAGAAAGTGGTACAGTTGGAAATTAATTTATCTGCTAACAGGTTTGCTATATCATCAGGCTCAGTGAATGTGGCACCAATAACCATGGTTTAGTGCACTGCTGTATGCAGCCCTTGAGGTTTCTGACATAGCAGAAGAAGGCCTTATGGTTATCTTTCATCTGGGAGGCTTTTTAACCTTAAACTTGGCTTTCCTACAACTACTTAGCCATATCAGTTGCCAGTTTAGTTTGATGAGAGTGTTTTTATCTTTATGGGGATTACCCTTACTGTTTTTTGTAATATTTTTTTTTTCTTTGAATGTATGTCCTGTCTAATTTGGGATGCCACCAGGATGGTTTGATTCTGAGATTAGTCCTGGGCTTTCTTCTGGTAGGTACAGCAGTCTCTATGCGGCCATTTATATGGTTGTACAGTGTTTCTGAGAGCAATTCAGCAAAGGCTGCTGTGGTCTTGTGGTTTGGAGGGAAACTAAATTTTGACAACCCATCAGATATTAAAAGGTAATTTGCTATGGAATAAATCCTGACTGTGGCTGGTTTTAATATGTTAAAGGAATTGATTTTAATTTTGAGGGCTACATCTTTATGGTTGGGTTTACCAGGGAGGACAATTTGGTCAGGGGTATTTGTATTTATGAAGTCCAGGAATCTCTGTACCTGTAGATTTGAGGCCGTGTAGGATTCCCAGTCTACAAAGTGGTAATTAAAGTCTCCCATGAGTAGGGTGATAGTTTGGATGGTAAGTGTCTCCAGCAGGACCAAGTATGCACTGTGAGCTTCTTGGGACCACCGTAGGTTCAGTTGATTTTGCTATTTCATCCACTATTGGGGTAGATAAAGTTTTTGTCAGTATTTGAAAGAATAGATGGGAAAGGTGCAGACCACCCTTGGTAAAGCAATGTGGTCTGTTAACCATGTTCTCCCAATCTGAAAAATATTTGATCTCCTTAGAATGACACCTGACAGACAGCCAGTTGTTGAAATCAATCATTTTTTTGCTCATTTTGTGGCATTATCCTCTGTTATAGTAATATGCTGCTCAATGCTAGGCTCATACCAGTCTGAGATACATAGCCTGAAAGCTCCACAATGTCTCTCTTCAAAAAAGATCAAGGATATACACCTCAGCTCATTTACATCTTCATGGACTATGATAGAACCATGCTGGTATCTACCGCATAATATCTTGAGTGTGTACGTGATTTAGCAGATCTTGGTACCAGATAAACAACTTACAGTTACCTTCCCCTTGTTCAACCTGGTTAGTGGGGCACAGTTGAATTACAAACCTCCGATGCATGTCATAATGAACAGCAATGCATGTATAATAAAGTGATTGTTAATAATATGAAAGGTGATTTTAAACTGTATACTTTTTCAAACATTTATGTGGATCAACATGTTGCTGATGTGTTAGCTAAAGGTACAACGTTTGTACCAACATGTCCTTTTTATTTTACTAGAACTATTATTGATTTAAAAATTTTCTTAAGAAAGCTGAACTTCAGTTTATTATATCAAGATAATATATTTAATGGAGCATCTAAATACAGTATTAATAGCATATATAACCCTCCCTTGCATCCTAGATTAATCATATATGAAAAGATATGTGAAACTGAGTTGAAGTGTTTGAACAAAGTTAGTAAGAGGCAAAATCATACATCTAATTTCAATGATGTTGAACAAAATATAGTGAAAACACTGAGGAAAGAGGATGTAAGGATTATGAAACCCGATAAAGGGGGTGGAGCAGTTATTATGAGTCAACATATATATAATACTAAACTTAAAAACATACTGGAGTCAGATACTTATATTGAAGTTTCATTAAATGAGCTGAATGGAGCTTACAAGAACATTTATGAACAGATTAGTGATATATTCCTAGAAAGACGGATTGATATAGACCTATACAATTACTTGAACATAACAGCCCCCAGAATACCGTTTTTTTGTTTTGGAATCCCTAAAATTCATAAATGCATTCTGGACCCCCCCCCCCCCATGCACCCAATAGTAGATGGTAGGGACTCCATTACCTCAGCTTGTGCCAAATATATAGATTATGAGTTAAAAAATATAATAAAAAAAGAAAAGCACATATGTAAAGACTCATGGTCATTTTTGCAACATATGAACAGTGTTCGGTTTGATCAAGATGACCTTTTAGTAACAATAGATGTTTGTTACCTGTACACAGTAATTCCACAATCCATTGGTTTAGAATGGGTCAATGAGATCCTCATTCACCATAAAGTTAATCAAGACACGAATAACCTTATTATGGAACTGTTGGAATTGGTCCTAAGCAATAATTTTGTAACTTTCAACAAGAAATATTATTTACAAAAGAAAGGCATAGCTATGGGGTCACCATGTGGAGGGGCATATGCAAATATGGTTATGGCATATTGGGAGAATAATTTTGTAGTCTTATCATAGATTCCAGGATGATATTATTTGGACTGGAACGCAGTAATCATTGAATGAGTTTTTTACATACATAAATGGTACTACAGACTTTTTCCAGTTTATTTGGAATGTTAATATGGAACATATGAACTACTTGGATGTTCATTTAGAGAAGGACAGAGTTAATGGAATGTGCAAAGCAGTGATTTATAGGAAAGACACCTATTCGAACTGCTTTCTGCACTATAGCAGGTCCCATCCAGAGCACCAGAAGAGATCTGTTGTCAAAGGACAGCTTGTTAGGGCAGCACGGATGGTAACTGGTAACGACACATCGTGAATTTTTAGACGAATGTGTTACATTGCGTTCAATGTTTATCAACAGGGAATACCCTAGTACCCTGGTAGACGCATTAATACAAGAAGTGGTTGTGAAAAGGTTGAATGGGCATTTTAAGCCCATCCTTGATCAATCAAAAATTAATTGTGATTCTTTAAGTTCAGGACACTATGACACGGAGTTGGTACAATAAGATGTAGTGCAGATAGAGTCTGGCTTTTCTAAAGCACTGGTGATTATTTTTTTCCAGGATTATAGGGCAATTAGGGATGTATTCATGAAAAATTGGACCATTATAACAGAGGACCCCCACATTAGGACCCACAAGGATGAGAAACTCAAAATTGTGTATCAAAAAGGAAAGAGTTTCAAAGAGATACATAAACCAGTTATGTACAGGTCTAGTCAAGCAAATTTGGGTATGTCGAAATATGGGGCATGCCATTGGTGTCATAAAATCAATATTGCTGACAGTTTTTACTTAAGAGATGTTAAATATTTTGTAAAAAGCAGATATAATTGCAATTCAAAAGCAGTGGTCTATTTAGCTGTATGTAATTCTTGTCCAATATTTTATATTGGAAAAACTGAGCAGCGTCTCACTCAAAGAATATATGAACATGAATATGCCATAAAGAAAATTAATTTAAATAATGCTTTGGCTAAACATGTCAGTGAGTTTACTAGCCATCAATTTCTTTTTATGTCTATAGACCATGTAAGCATAATGGAAAAGGAACCATGGGGGTCATATCTAGAACTCAAAGAACTAAAATGGCAAATTAGAGTTCAAGCCGATAAGTGGCCAGGAATTAATTAACACACTTCTATAGCACCTGTATTAAAATGAAAAGCATTACAAAGAAATAACATTGTTTAATGGCATGCATTTTTAGTTATTTATGTGCAATGTATAATTGTTCAGTTTTTTACACGTTATTATAGTGTTTATTTATTTGCAAATACATACATTTTTCTTGTTTAAAATCATTTTGATGCAACATTATTTCAGTTCTTACATTTTTTACATTTTTTATATGTAAAAAAGCATTTTATGACATTTTAAACAATTCTAAGTTTTAAATATTGTAAATGCCAATTCAGTATTTTTTAAAAATGTACATTGCTGCAGTATTTCAAGTTTTTTGTGAGCAAATCCGCATATTGGGTTGATAATATGTATTTAGATAGACTCAAATGGTAGTTTTAATGTATATGCTAATTTATGTTAATGAGAGTCCAATGGGAAACAAAGTGGCAATATAAAAGGAAATGATGTAACACACTTTAAATGTCTGAGGAAGTTTAACAGAGATTTAAACGAAAGCGCTAACATTGTTTCTTTTGTCATTAAAGTATCTATTTTTTACCATTCAAGTTTGTGGTTTATAGCTGAAGGGATGTGGTGCATTGGCATTTCTTGGATTAAATTCCACAGTAAGACAAAGCTGACCATTTGGGAGTTTCAGGGAGAGAGACATTTTAAAATTACATCAAGTATGAACAGTAAGAATACAAGACTATACACACACACGCACACACACACGCACACACACACACACACACACACACACACACACACACACACACACACACACACTCACACACACACACACACACACACACAAACATGTCTATTAAAAAATTACTCTTTCTGAAAACTGGTTTCTGCATGTTTCACAGCCTAACACACACACACACACAAAACATGTCTATTGAAAAATGACTCTTTCTGAAAACTGGCTTCTGCATGTTTCATAGCCTAACTGCTCATTAGAATGGTAATACAGTTAAAGATGATGCATTGAGGGTAAGTCAGAAGCGAATAAAATCTATTTTTTAATTCTAAATATCCGTTCACTGACAAAAACAAATGACCTCTTAATATTTAGAACAGAGCATGAGATTAGAATACCTAGTGAGCTTGATTTTTTAAGTTGTTAGAACTTGTTAATTCTATCATAACAGACCATCTAAAATGGGATTTTTTTCCTCCTAATTGCTTTTTGTCTCAGCACCTACTGACAACTGGGCCTCCTTTTATTGGTCTTGTGACCATTCATTGCCTTGTACTGGTTATCCATAGCATGAAGATAAAACCCATCTGGAGGGGCCATCATTGAGGCAGCCAAGGAGGTGGTTTGTGCCATTAACAGCATCACACAGCAATGACGAGCAGCACCATTGAGACCCTAACCCTGCTCCTGATTCCTGACATGGGGACCTGCATCCCATACCCCTCTATGCATGTGCATGCTTCCACCCACTTACAAATGAGGGTTACTACTGTCTGCTTGGGTTCACTGTGTTGACATCATCAGTCCTGGTCAACGTATGGTGCCATGCAGGCATCAGCTTAGATGATGTTAACTGCCTGACCAAAGTCACCATTCCTTCTAGACAGGTTGGGTGATTTTATTTTATCCTCTCAGTCCCATGCTGCCTTGTTCAGTTCTTCCAGCATCTGACAGACTTTTTAAACTTGGTTCATCTAATTTACATTCAGGCTTTTATCATTCTAGGCCACAGAGCTTAGACAGAAAGATTTCTTTACACTGACAACTGTTTATCAACTGCACATTCTAAGATTTTGAATTTATTCATCTAAATTGCTTTACTTAAGTATTTTCTAATATTTTAGAATGAAAATGATTAAGCAGCATTGTTAATTATGTTTTTTTTTTTTGCTTCAAAGAATAATTTGGTCTGCCTTTTTGCCATGATATGTTGAGAATGCTTACTGTGGCCTGCTGAGGATTCAACACTGCAGTGGCAATTTTGTTTACAAATCATGATCCTGATGAAAATCAGACCACTGAACTCCACATTACAATTTCAGAGTAAATAAATTTAATATAGCAGCAATGAAAGAATAACCTAATATCATTTAAATAACTGCACAACATTTTTATTAAGGTAAAATTGCTCATGATCTCAGGAAATGTATACATATGAAAGCTACAAGGATGTGTGTGTGTGTGTGTGTGTGTGTGTGTGTGTGTGTGTGTGTGTGTGTGTGTGTGTGTGTGTGTGTGTGTGTGTGTATGTGCGTGAGTATACTTGAGTGAGTGTACGTGAGTGTGTGTGCGTGTGCGTACATGCAAATACATTCAATTAGTTAAGTAGGCTGGCATGATTGTTTACAAACTATGTATGCCACATCCATATATTATCCTTTAAGTTAAACTCTGAATGATAATTCAATGTGAGAATTACTACACATCTAGTGCTACCCTATAGGTCATGTGATAGCCTTCAGTCCTATATAGCTTACCGGGTGTACTTCCATGGAATACAACCCCCAAATCAGTACTCTCTTTCAAATGATACAGTCTGCAATGATGTACCCCAAAAAGCACCAGAGGAAAAAAAACACAAAATAATGTTATTAATGAAAAATGATTAACATTATACAGCTCTCTAAACATCAGAGTAGCAGCTTTTCCAAGAGCAAATTAATTTAGGAAGAATGACAATAGACAGCAAACTGAATCATCTCCTATGGCAAAGAAAGATGAGACCCAACTGTTACCCAATGGATCTGAGTATCTGAGTTCGACTGACAACTTTGGCACTTGTTGGAGCTTGTGTGGCGGATGGAAAGGAATGAAAACATTAAGCCTGCTTGTCTCTATTCAAGGAGCTGTTTTTGGAGATAATCTGGAGGCAAAGCGATTGACATGTTGCAGGCTATGATAACTGAGATCATGGCAATTAGTTATCAAGCTCAAAGTGTGGAAGATACACACCCCAGATGGGGGTTACACTAGAACGGAGCTGTGTAGTGCCTCAATGAATGCAACTGAATACAACGAAGCAAAACGAGCATATCGCAGGCAGTGTCTTCAGGGTGCTATGGGTAAGAGAGTTAAGGAAATGCATATCACCTCACAGACAACGAAAGCATTCTGAGAATGATCGGTCCTGATACCTACAAAAAGAATGGTCTGGAGAGTGTGCACCCAGGAGGAACACATGAGCAGATGGTAGGATAGCCTAGTGGTTGAGAAAAGATGGGAGCAAAATAAATAAAAAAAAAATGAATGCTACAGCATATTTAAAAAAGGACCAGTACGAGCTTTTAAAATGCTTCAGATTTATGGGTAAAATGACATTATCTTCATGGTAAGCTGTTCTTTCCAACAAATTCGTTACATACTCTAGATGTCCGTAATTCAAGCAAACAATGAAAATATAATCACAAATAAATTTATTTTTAGGTCAAACACATTGTAAGGAAGGTTCTGAAAGGAAGAAAATTTAGAAGTTTCTTTGTTTACTTATAGAGCTTTTATATAGTGATATTGTTAATTATTTTGGTTTAAAGACATACCAGGAATTCTTGTTAAAAATTCATCCACCAAACTATATACCCACAGACATTTAAGAGAATGAAGAACTTCATATTTTTCAATTCTTTATTTAAACTTTGTGTTTATGCAGAAACTGCTCACTGTTAAAAGAGCGTGGTCTATAGGCAAACAAATTGCAATTCCTTGCTTGTCTGCATGCCACATTGCATATATCGTGTTAGAATTGCAAACATTTTTAGGCCTATGGGTAATTTTCCAGTGCATATGGATTCCTGCCTTTAGAATATATCACTATTACATAGAAGTATTTTGCCTGAAAAGAAAAAAAATAACTTGAATGTGACATTTTCTAATTATTATAATTTAATGGCAGGTCGAGTTGGCAAATTGGGATAAAACCCATGGGCTGATTACATGGTGGCATCTTCATTGGGTTTAGTTAACTGAAATGGCTTTAGAAAGAATATAAATGTGTAATTGGTAGATATAGAAACTGTTTTTTTCTGTTACATCAGTGTCATCTTATCTTGGAGTGAATTTATTTGATTTCAAAAGTAATAAAAATGCAACATTTGTCAGAATGATGTACATGAACAAGACATATTACAATCTCCAGAATACATAAATTATTTACCATTTACCATTGATGAAGAAATTAGAAAGTAGAAACATTGTGGCATTGTGGAAAGCATTGTTTAAGTTCATGCTTACAATCTGAACCTAATGTTTTCAAATTCACTATGCACACTTTTGAAAGTTTCTGCTGTCGTCTGTCAGTCCATCATTAACAGATTGTATGCATGATTCAAACAACAAATGCTGAAAGTTAAACATTGCATGTATTACAGGAAATGCCCTTCCTTGACAAAGAGAAAAATAATAAAGGTTTAAACTATTAATTCATACGTAACAATTATTCTATAAAGAGAAATAACATTAACAATTACAGATAGTTGAACATTAATCCTATGATAGAATTTAAAAATGCATTTTTGTAAATGGTTAGAAATTGATGTTATTTTAGAAGTTGGGTTTATAAATTTATAAATGGCTTTTCCTGTAGGTCCTAGTTTTAAACATTACCAACAATTCATAGATGCCTGGAACACTCCCACGGGGGACATGAATTACCAAGCATTGGCTTCCTATGCAAGAAAGCAAGGACTGGAAGATTTCCTTTTGTAACTAGTTATACAAAGCTATCTGGCACACTGGCCAACATTCTTAGAAATGCACTACACAGCTGGACAGCTGTGCTGTGCAACCAAGGAAAAGAAAAAATATCCAGACCAAGTCAGACAACAGTTACGGACAATTAACTATACTGTATAACACATAAAAAAGCAGCACAGCAACTATGCAAGTAGAGAGAATCCATGCAGTCAACACAATATAGAGACACACAAGACAGAATTCTTTGAATATCTGCATGCCACATTGTACATGTCTTGTTAGAACCAAAACTTTGAACTTGCATAATGATGCACCTCAGAAATAAACCATTGCATACATGTAGTAGGTAGATGGCATATGCTAATTCCTCTCTTGACACAAAAGCACTGCATAAAGTTACACAGAGAGTACTTGAGACTGCTGTGTTATGGTGTCGACATATGAGGAAGCCTGCCAAGTACATATAAGGGTCTGAAAGGTGCATAGGGTATTAGGAAAAAGGGAATTGTAGCAAACAGAGGGATACACAGAAAGTAAGAATATAGGAGTATTCAGGAAGGTTGGGTCCCTGAGATGAAGGGAAAGATGAAAGGGAAAGTGGGATTGGAAAGTGGAGTAGCAAAGTATGCAGAGGTAGACAAACAAATAGAGAAAAATGTAGATGTGTGCAAGCCTGGATGGTAAGGCATTCTTTTATTTATATAGAGAGAAGGGATAAGGGTGAAGAGTAAAATGGAAGATGAGGTAGGAAAATGGAATAGTAAGGTGTGCACAGATACACAAGTATACACAGAACAGCCAGACATAGTGAGAGAGACAGACGTAGATGTACACACACAAGGATTGGGAGATATATGGGTGTAGATCTGATTCTGGGCATTGAGGAAATTTAAGTCACCTCCTCAGTAATCCCATGATGCAATGTTCAGAGTCACATGCATGAATTATTTTTGAATGATTCCAACAAAATAAATATGCTAATAACTTCCTGCCACAGTCTGCAGTACCATCAACAATTGCCAACATCTAAGACTTTAGGCTGCTAATATGGATTCTGTATTGGGAGAGTGGCATGATAAACAACGTGAAATTTGCCCAAGCATGGAAATGCCTCTTTAGCTCTTTTAAATTAAATTTGACAAGCTAATGACTTTGTCTAATGAATTATTGGTGGATACAGCAAAGATTAAATTAATGGCTAGACAAAACAGGGAAGTAATCCAAACCTGGGCAGCAAAAATTGAATCCCTAGAGTCAGTGCCCAGTATAGCATTCAGATTACAGGAGACAGAGGCTTATGTATGGAAGCAGCACATCAACACTGAACAGTTAAAACAGAAAAGAAATGACTAGGATGTCTCGTAGAATAGTTTGCATTTGTTTGCCTATAGGATGGATGTGAAAGGTAAGATATTGATTTCTGCAGCTAGACTTGCAGAAAGCATTCAGCCTGACACATGGTATCCTGAATAAAAGAGCTGATAAGTCACTAAAAGCTAAGGTAATTATGTACCCAATTCTCATTTCAGTGCTGTGTCACTCCAGCTCCGTTTCCCTTACATTCCTTCACACCTTCCCTGCTAACTCATCACCTCAATTCTCCCATCCCCTGTTTCTTTCGACCAGTGTTCTCATAGCTGCACAATCTCCTGCTCCTTAACTCTCCTCTGTTCAGCTTTCTCTTGCTTTGTTTTGCATACATTGAAACAATGCTATAAGCATAACCGGCCTTAGGCATAGTCCAATTAGGCAACTGCCTAAAGAGCCGCTCTAGCAAGAGCGGCACTTTTCCAGTATTTGTTTTTTTTTTTTTTGTGGTAAAGAAGTGGTTTCTTTAAATATGTTGAATGATACATGACAAAGAAATGAGGATTAAGACAAACTGTGAGAAAAAGGAAGAAATAAGTAATCTGGGTGATGTAGGTAGACCAGGATGGGGGCACCAGGTGGTGGTGGGGGTCTGTGAAACCCTTTTGCCTAGGGCACCAGTTAACCTATGGTCAGTCCTGGCTGTAAGTACTTCAACATGGAAACTTTTATTTAAACAGTAATACATCATTAATATTCAGAAAGGTACACAATGATTAGAAAAGTAACCAACATGCCAATTTCTGCCATTACCAATAGAAAGAGTTCTGGCTAGTAAACTTGCTTCCTCAGCACCACTGGATTACAAAAAATAGCATGATGTGGGCTTGCAGGCAGTATCAAGTTACCTGTTTCATCATTCTCAAATTTTATGAGAAAATAATATGGACAAACGGCAATTACTCTACAGGAAGTGACACACACACACACACACACACACACACACACACACACACACACACACACACACACACACACAGTACAACTTGTTGCTATAAATATTACCAGAAGGGGAAAAAATTCAGAATGTAATGTGATTTCAAGGGCATAGCACAGGATAAAATACTAAACACCACTTAGGAATTTAAAAGCTAAAACTCAATGCTATCTTTTAAAATACCTTCAAGGTTTTGTTAAACTTAATTATCTCTGTGAAATATTGTTTAGTTGTTTTTCTTTTTCTCAATATTAACTGACCCATTTTAGCTCAGTAATTTCATAAAAAATAAACCAGTATATAGAAGAAATATAGTTGTAGAAAACTGTTTTCTACAGTAGAGTGAAAATACACAAGTAGACATTCAAAATAATTGAAAAATGCAACAGCTAAATAATATTAGACAAAACAACCCTCATGACCAAACCATGTCCATCGTTGGTAAACCAAACATTACTAACACCCAGCCATGGATTACTGCACAGCACAAACATCTGTATTTTCTCTGTTTTGCATAGGTTTAAGTTGAAGTGTGTTTCCTTTTTAATTTCAGTTTGTCTTTACAATTAATTTTAATAGTAATTCTTGCATTTTTCCCCTGGACTAAGTCTAAAAATAGTCAAAATGAGATCAATGGTCTACCTTGGTTAACATATTAAAATAAAATAGAACAAAGGAGCACCACCCAACAAAAAAGTCATGTTCCATTGCTTAAACTGCAGGAGATACAGAACTAATTCTTCAAATGGCAAAGGAAGCCAAACAATCTATATCCAGTGGTCAAAAAGTCAGATTATACAAGGATTTCTCAAGTGAAGTCATGACTACAAGCTGACCCTTCACCACAATATGACTGCTCTGCTTTAAAAATGCAGTTTATACACATTTTAAATTCCCAGTTATCCTGCAGATTGGCTGAAAATCTAGATTAAAAAGCTTTGAATCATCAGATGCTGCCATGCACTTTTATAGAACCATTGCTGCCTAGTAAAGATGAAATGAACCTCTCCAATGTGCAGATGAAAGACATGCTACTCACAACAAACATAATGTTTGTGCACAGAATGCTGTTAACTGCATCCATTTGTTTTCTCAGTGAGACAGAATATGTAAAGTGCTACAAAATTACTACGCTAACTTTCATTTCTAAAATACTATTAACTGTTACTATGACTAAATAGTCTTAATAATGTAAAAGTCTGCATTCAAAACCAAAAATCTTGTAACTACCGGAAAGTCATACAAATAAATGGAGAAATCTTAACCTGTAGTTACCTATTAACAATAAAGCCAACCTAATGTACTGCCCCCCCCCCCCCACCACAAACACATACAAACACATATTTCCAGATGCAATACTTTTGCATCAAGCTCTGTCAAAGCATATGAAGTTTGATTACACTGGAATGTCCCTTCTGGGTGTGCTGCCTTGGTTTACTGCCTTTCTGTCCTTTGTGAATGTCAAGATTAAAAATTCATGGACTGGTTTCTGTTGGACCTGACACCATCACATGGTACTATTGGCTCCTAACATGCAGACAGCACTAAGGATCAGTCAGCAGATATGCTGGACTAGCAGCCTGGCACAATCTGTTGTGACACAAACCAGCATGGAGCTGATTGCTAAATTCTGTGGCATCCGTAAGGACTTGGAGTCCAAGAGTACAGTACTAATTGGCCCTACAAGGTACTTCTTGAGACACACCTCTTCCTTCTCCATTTTCATGAAGAGGTTGTCTAGTGTCACCATCACTGCCCAAACTCACAGTGGTGTCTGTAGGTAATACATTCCTCACCTGTGCCTGGATGTGTATCATACTGTGCTACCAATTTTTGTAGATGGCAATGACACCTAGCCTCCATTGACAAAACATCCCACCACAGGATTCCATTCAGTAGCTGCATGCAATCCTGCTAGGAAACACCCCTAGTCCTAGAACAAAAAGCAAGGAGAATGGCCACAGTTTGCAGTTATGTATCATCTCCACCCACTGCATGAAAAAGAAATTGTCCTTGACATAGAGTACCCCTTGCTTCAATAGCCTAGATCCACAACCTGTGCCATGTTACACCAACGAGTTTTTGCAGAGAGCCATGTGTCATTGTTTCCCTTGTCACTTGTGCACATGATGATTATGAAGACTGCTGCTGACTTCAGAATGTCTAATGCACAGTGTGGAGTGACCAAAGATAGCTCAGAATAGCCTGATGTAAATGCTGAATGCATCATGTCCCCTGTGTTTGACAATGAACTGTCATTGCATCCTTATCAATGTTCACAGGTTTAGATGACATTTCACTGCTGTGCCTTTTCTATCATGTATTGTACTTGTCTCTCTCTCTTAGGTGGTCTGTAGCTGTCAGTTACTGCTGTACTATCACGCACTCACTCACTGCCCTACTGTGTCGGGGCGTGTGTGTGTGTGTGTGTGTGTGTGTGTGTGTGTGTGTGTGTGTGTGTGTGTGTGTGTGTGTGTGCGTGTGTGCGTGTGTGTGTATGTCTGTGTGTGTTTGTGTGTGTGTGTGTGCGCGTGTGTGTGTGTGTGTGTGTGTGTGTGTGTGTGTGTGTGTATGCATGTCTGTGTGTGTATGCATATCTGTGTGTGTATGCGTATGCGTGTGTGTGTGTGTGTGTGTGTGTGTGTGTGTGTGTGTGTGTGTGTGTCTGTGTTTGCATGTCTATGTGTATGTGTGTCTGCAGACTGAACATACTAGTATCTGTTCAGCCTATCTCTTCATCTGCTTATCATGCAACATGCTAGAGAGGTTTTGTGCTTTTATTAAAGGATATATTACTGGCCGAAGGAGAAGTGGAGGGGGAAGGCATGCCCGAAGGCAGGAAGAGAGGAGGAAGGTTAGGAGTGTAGTACTGAGGGTAGGAACTTTGAATGTTGGCAGTATGACTGGTATAGAGAGAGCGCTAGCTGATTTGATGGAGAGAACGAAGGGTGATATATTGTGCAAGCAAGAGACCAGATGGAAGGGGAGTAAGGCCAGGTGTATAGGAGGTGGGTTCAAATTGTTCTATCATGGTGTGCATGACTGAAGAAATGGGGTCGGGGTTATACTAACAGAACAGTATGCCAAGAGTGTTTTGGAGGTGAAGAGAGTGTCTGATAGAGTGATGTTTATGAAGCTTGATATTGATGGTGTAATGATGAATGTTGTTAGTGCATATGCTCCATAAGTTGGGTGTGCGATGGATGAGAAAGAAAAATTTTGGATTGAGTTGGATGAAGTGTTGGTGAGTGTACCCAAGGGTGAGAGACTAGTGATTGGAGAGGACTTCAGTGGGCATGTTGGTGAAGTGAACAGATTGGATGAGGAAGTGATGGGTAGGTATGGTGTTAAGGAGAGGAATGCAGAAGGTCAGACGATTGTGGATTTTGTGTAAAGGATGGACATGGCTGTGGTAAATACGTATTTTAAGAACAGAGAGGAGCATAGGGTGATGTACATGAGGGGAGGAAAATGCACACAGGAGGATTATATCCTATGTAGGAGGGCCAGTCTGAAGGAGATTGGAGACTTTAAAGTGATGACTGGGGAAAGTGTAGTTAAGCAGCATAGAATGGTGGTCTGTAGGATGACGTTGGTGATCAAGAAGAGGAGGAGGAGTATGAAAGCAGTGCCAAGGATTAAATAGTGGAAGTTAAAAAAGGGTGATTGTGAGGTGTAGTTCAGGGAAGAGTTAAGACAGATACTGGGAGGCAGTGAAGAGTTACCAAATAGCTGGGTAACTACAGCAGAGCTAGTAAGGGAGACTGCTAGAAAGGTGCTTGGTGTGACATCTGGACAGAGGAAGGAGGACAAGGAGACATGGTGGTGGAATAAGGAAGTACAGGCGAGTATACAGCGGAAGAGGCTGGAGAAGAAGTGGGTTGTCAAAGAGATGAAGAAAGTAGACATGAGTATAAGGAGATGCGGCACATGGCAAAGAGAGAGGTGGCAAAGGCTAAGGATAAGGCATATGGAGAGTTGTATGAGAGATTGGACACTAAAGAGGGAGAAAAGGACCTGTACTGACTGGACAGAGGGACAGAGCTGGGAAAGATGTGCAACAGGTAAGGGTGATAAAGGACAGTGAGGGAAACATACTCACAAGTGAGGAGAGTGTGTTGAGTAGATGGAAAGAGTACTTTGAAGGGCTGATGAATGAAGAGAATGAGAGAGAGAGAAGGTTGGATGATGTGGGAATAGTGAATCAGGAAGTGAAACAGATTAGCAAGGAGGAAGTAAGGACAGCTATGAAAAGGATGAAGAATGGAAAGGCTGTTGACCTAGATGACATACCAGTGGAGGCATGGAGGCGCTTAGGAAAAATGCAGTGGAATTTTTAACCAGATTGTTTAATGAAATTCTGGAAAGTCAGAGGATGCCTGAGGAGTGCAGAAAATGTGTTTTGGTACCTATCTTTAAGAATAAGGGTGATGTGCAGAGTTGCAGTAACTACAGAGGGATAAAATTGATCATCCACAGCTTGAAGTTATGGGAAAGAGTAGGTGAAGCTACGTTAAGAAGGGAGGTGATGATTAGTGATCAGCAGTATGGTTTCATGCCAGGAAAGAGCACTACAGATGCAATATTTGCTCTGAGAGTATTGCTGGAAAAATACAGAAAAGGTCAGAAGGAGTTGCATTGTGTCTTTGTGGACTTGGAGAAAGCATATGACAGGATGCCTAGAGAGGAGTTGTGGTATTGTATGAGGAAGTTGGGAGTGGCAGACAAGTATGTAAGAGTGGTACAGGATATGTACGAGGGTAGTGTGAGAATGGTGAGGACTGCGGTGGGAGTGAGAGATACGTTTAAGGTGGAGGTGGGATTACATCAAGGATCAGCTCTGAGCCCTTTCTTATTTGCAGTGGTGATGGACAGGTTGACAGATGAGATCAGACAGGAGGCCCCATGGACTATGATGTTTGCAGATGACATTGTGATATGTAGTGAGAGTAGGGTCCAGGTTGAGGAGACCCAGGAGAGGAATGAAGGTCAGCAGGGCTAAAACAGAATATATGTGTATAAATGAGAGGGAGGGTAGAGGAATGGAGAGGATGCAGTGAGTAGAGTTGGTAAAGGTGGATGAGTTTAAGTACTTGGGATCAACAGCTCAGAGTAATGGTGACTGTGGAAGAGAGGTGAAGAAGAGAGTACAGGCAGGGTGGAATGGGTATAGAAGAGTGTCAGGAGTGATTTGTGACAGACGGGTACCAGTAAGAGTGAAAGGGAAGGTCTACAAGAGGGTAGTAAGACCAGCTATGTTATATGGGTTGGAGACAGTGGCATTCATGAAAATACAGGAGTCAGAGCTGGATGTGGCAAAGTTAAAGATGTTAAGATTTTCACTGGGTGTGACTAGGATGGACAGGATTAGGAATCAGTATATTAGAGGGTCAGCTCAGGTTGGACAGTTTGGAGACAAAGCAAGAGAGGCGAGATTGCATTGGTTTGGACATGTGCCGAGGAGGGATGCTGGGTATATTGGGAAAAGGATGCTAAGGATGGAGCTGCCAGGTAAGAGGAAAAGAGGAAGGCCTAAGATAAGGTTTATGGATGTGGTGAGAGAGGACATGCAGGCAGTTGGTGTGAAAGAGCATGATGCAGAGGACAGGAAGTTAAAAAACCAACGGGAACAGCCGAAAGATGATGATGATGATTACTGGCCTTTGTCGTTTGGACATTTTTCTGTTCTGCATTTGTTGGTTTTGCATAACATGCTAGGAACACCCTGCTGAGTAAAGCCTACATGAAATAAAATAATCCATTGAGGAACTTGTAGATCTAATACAGCATCATTGTGCAATTAATTATTAATTATAATAAAGGTGTATACTTAAGCACTGGTCCATTTAGATGATCATTTGGGCACTCATTTTAATATTTAATATTTATTAGTGTTGCAATGTCTTACTTTTTTTTTGAAGGGGAGTTAACCTGAAATGTGGAAAATGTTTTTTTCAGATTGTGCCTGCAAATGATCTATAGTAATCAGTATACTACTATGGTAAACTAACTAAATAAGTACAAATTTGTAGATAGATATCTTTTCATTCTGCTGATTTTGAGAGTATTTTCTCGGCAAACCTTGTCAGAGCCAGCTGATGGTCAAATGGGGTCCTAGGCAGAGGAAAGGACCAGGTCCCCAGCCATTCTGGTGTCCTATTACTTGTCCTTCCTCCCTTAAAATGCACTGCATCAGCAATCTATTGACCTGGGGTGGGAGTAGAACCTACAGCCTTCTGCCCCAAGATGAGTATTCTTATTCATGTGCTACTAACACTACTTTGAAACTTTGTAGCAAAACCACTGATGTCCATTTACTACACAAAATAGTTGCACATTAAAAGCAGATTTAGCATGGGCAATAGTAAACTTTTCTTCACTTGAAACTCTCATTCAGCCATGCAGTTTTGAATCTTTTTTCTATTTGGTAGTGAAACAAAATGTATGAACCAATAAACAACAACAATTAACTATTTCAGCACATTTCTATTAACTCTGATCAACCTGGTACATAACTCTAAACTTCTTAGCACAAAAATCTGGACAAAGCCAAAACTAATGGGGGGGACAAAGCACCAAAAATATGGACAAATTTTAAATATTGTTCTTATAAACTTTAGGAAGTTGCTAGAATAAAACTCTTGTGTTACCATTCATTTTCCGAAAGATATGAAATATAAAAACCAAATGCCTGTCATTGTTTAGTGAATTCAATCCTCACTGATGTGCCACATAAATCTAGAAAATCACAAATTGTATAAGGAACAGACCAAAAATATGAGGCAAAAATGTGGACATTTGTGAGTTACGATCTGGTAGTTGATGTAGAGGATTAAGGCTCTTGTATACTTTGATTTAAAATAAATAAATGTATGTTGTGGCAGCCTGCTGGATCCAACCCTGACTCTAGGCATGCATCATAGGAACTGTCTAGTATTTTTTTTTCTTGTCTTTATATATATTTTTTGTGCTTGCCAGATTTTATTGTTTACTGAAACACAGTTCTGGTGAAAACAGTATAACCTGCTTGACTGACACTGCCAAGGATAACACTTTTGGATTCCTCATATATTTTCTCTACAGTGTATTTAATTTTGTACTCCATGAATACAATTTTATTATTTGTTTTATGTGACAAATGACGTAACTAGTGCTATGTCAGCTACTTAGAATTATGTGGATAATTGTATATGATATTACAGTCGAGAAGAAAACCCTCATAATTGAATAAACCATATTCTTAACTCTTCCATTCTGCGGCAAAATTATAACAGGCTAGTTGCAATTTTTTTCAAAATATGGAAAACTTCCAACTTTAAAAATCAACATGTAATGGTAAAATTTTCAAAATACCTCGAAGTAGCCTCTTTTCTCTTTCAAGAAAATTACTCTGCACTACATTTTAACTGTTATAATGATGTTTGACTAGTACTGCTGTCTTAAATATTAAGTGAAGCAACAGCTATGTATCACCATGTCCATCTCAGTAGAAGACAACATTTTGTGATTCTGAAACAAGAAATATTATGAAAAGAAAATTGAGGCTGTGAAGAAAGTAGGACATTTAGAGCATGTCTATTACCCATGTGTACAAACAACTGGTTCCCACATTTGGTCTGACATCAGCTGTTGGCCACTATTTCATCTATCCTTAATCTTCCACTAAAACCATGGCTTGTACCTTTGAATTCTAAAACACTGTCAGTTTCACTAGTGGGTCTTTTCTGTCTAGGTTTTCCTCACATTTTTCATCTGTTCTTCATAGAATGTGTGTGTGTGTGTGTGGGGGGGGGGGGGGGGTGGCACATCATTGAGGACTGAAGTCACTAAATATTGGCAGACATTAGGGTTTCAGACTTCATATCCATTACAAAATGCATGTTAAGGCAAATCCTACTGCTCTAGCAATTTTCTAAGTTTATAAGAGCAATATTTAAAATGTGTCCCTATTTTGGGGTCTTTACCCCCCCCCCCCATTACATTTTTGCTTTGTCCAGATTCCTTGTGGTAAGAGGTTGAGAAGTATGTCAAGTGTTTCACATTAGCAGTATGGTGATGAGATGTCAGGGATGCAAATGAACACCATCTAATAATGAAAGAACATATGATGTAAATAGTCACTATGATATCTTCCATATGTTTCAAACTAGAAGAATCAAAGTAACTTCTGATCTGCACAATGTTTACTCCTAATATGAATACAAGGTCTAGCTCATAACTCTTAAATTGAACAAGGCAAACTACATCAGCAAAATAGAAACAGACAAGTGCTCTAGTTCTCTGAGGATGTATATTATGGAAGCCCAGACTGAAACTTTCAGCAAGAGAACCAGGGTGTGTACATTACAGATTCTAACATTTTGTCTGAGACAGTTTGAGGAAAAGTGAGGAAGTCCATATGTTTATAGAGTCATAGGTATATACAAGGTTAATGATCACCAGGTACTTTATAAGCCTAGCTGTGCAACCCAACTCAATTGTGTCCCGATGTATCATAGGCATTTATTCGGAGGGATGTGTTAATTAGGAAGTCCCTACACATTGTGTGCGCATGTGTGTGGCATATGTTAGTCTGGATATTACTGTCTGCCTCTGCTATCCAAAACATGGTGGCCAGAGTGGGGTAAAATTCCCATTTCCAATTCACTGGTCAATGGTTAAGGGTGGACGCTACTTCACATTCATGGACAGATTGTTCCAGAGCATGGGGATCCTCTAAGACATATATCTGTCTCACTGTAGCACAAACAGTACTTTAAAAAGCACTGGCTATGTCCTTTCTCTAATCCTGACTAACTCTGGCAATATAAGCATGTGCTATAGAGGTCTTTTGGCCACCCCTACATTGCTTCCTAATTGTTACTCTGTAACAAATCAAATTTATACATGACAGAATGAATGACTTTTATCCTATGTATTGTGTCTGTAACAGTGCTTTAACTTGTTTAATGTAACAGTTTTTCTGTATGTATGTATTGAGCTTTTCTCCCCAGGCTTCCGCTGAAAATGGACAAGTATCCAGACAGACTATCCCGGTCAACAAATGTAAAATAAATAAATAAATAAATGTATGCACAAGCAAAATTTAAATCCTTGGATCTAGTGGTTCAGATGCTGTTTGTTTTGGGGATGTGCAAAAGATCCATCAAAACTGGATCCAAGGATACCTTGTATTAGGCATAGATCACCTCTCAGTAACCTGTTGGAGGCTGAGAATACAAAACATTGTTTTAAGGCAATCCATATAGGACAATGCGTTTATACCTCTGATTTGCCAGTAAAGAACCTTTGTGGGCATTCCAACTGTTGCATATGTCTGCTCTGGTACACGATGAATGGGGCATTATACTCAATCTTGGGTCTGAAAAGGGCTAAATAAAGTGGCACTTTGACGTCCTTGGACCTGGATGTCATGACCTTACCTATAAGTTGGGCAACAAAGAATGCCTTTCTTACTACTTTGGCCAAATGTTGGTCAAAAACCAAATTAATCTCTACATATGTTCACAGATTCAGTACTACCACCTTAGTTCTTAGGGATGTCTTAGTGATGGAATAATTAGTCTGGGTGGCAGTTTTTCCAAAATGCACTATAATGCATGTCTTGGCACTGAATTTTAATGAGTGTCTTTAGCACCAGTCATTTGTCTGTGTTATTCACTCTTGTAAGATGCTTGTGTCATGGAGTTAATCTATGAAAGCTCCCGATTTGCAGTCATCTGCATATTTGATCAGCCAAGGGCCCCCAAACATTAGCTTTTACCTTTGAGAATCAGATGCCAAATACGAGTGATCCCAGCATGGAGACCTGAGTTATCCCTCTGGTGAGTGGCATCTTAGTGGAGGTGGTCTCACCAGTTGTGACTCCCTGGGTCCTGTCTGTGAGCCAGCTGACAACCCAGAGGGACATGCAGGGGATTATGCCAATTTGGTGAGTTTGTCAACTATACCCAAGTGAGATATTGTATCAAATGCCTTAGCCAGGTCCAGGTAGCCAGAATGCACTGTTTCCCCTCATCCATTGCCTTGCTGACCTTCTCAAACAAGTTCACCTAACTTAGCAGACATGACCTTCCCTTGCCTAAGCCAAAGCTAGTTGTATCCAGTGTCTGAAGCTTGCCTGTGTCTCTGCTGATCATTTCCATGATAACTCATTTCATGGCTTTGCATATTAGACTAGCCAGACTAATTGGTCTGTAGTTTCTTGGGTTGGTTGATGATTCAACCTTGTGAAGTGGGATAACTGTTACAGTTCTCCATTCTCATGGCAAAAAGCCTGTTTTGAGGCTATAGTTGAAAAGTGACTCAAGTGGTTCTGATAACTCATGTTTCAAACTATATAGAAGACATCTTGGTATATTGTCAGGGCCCACTGAGTTTGTGTTTTTACCTCAGCAAGCTCCACTAGGACCTGCTCCCTGTTAATAGTTGGGAGAGTTAAGCTAATAGGTATTTCATGGGTGGAGGCAAGGGGGATTGATGGGGATGAAGCTTGAGCTGAATTTGTAAGCCAGAAAATTTGCTGTGTCACTCTGCTCAGTAGAGATGATGCCACTGACAACTGATGTGTGCTTTCTTTGAGGTTCTGGACATAACTATATAAGGCCTTATTGTTATCTTTAGCCTGTGAAACAATCTTAACCATGTAGCTGGCCTTGTTGGACTTAATTAGTCTTCTTAGTTTCTTTTTTAGTTTAATTAGAGAGCTCTTATCATTACAGGATTTGCTCTTTCTGATTTTAGTCATTGTATATTTTCTTTTTGTTATACTTTCTTAAGTTTATGATACCACCAGTGTGTTTTGTTTTTAGAGTTTGCTTTGAGCTTACATCTAGTAGGTACAGCAGCCTCTATACAGCCATTTACATGGCTATACAGGGTGTCTGTGAATAATTCTACATAGGTTGCTCTGAACTTGGGGATGGAAGAGGCAAAGAATTTTGACAAATTATAACTTTATAGGATATAGTTTGCGCTGGAGAAGCTCCAAACGGATACAAGGTTTGATGGGTTTACATAGCTGATTTTTATTTTGAAGGAGAAAGCTTTGTAGTCTGACCTCACTAGTGAGGATTTGACACTGGAGGAGTCGGGGTGCAGTGTTTTTCTATATTGTTGAGTATAATGTCCAGTATGTTTGAACCTCTGGTCTGTGTGCACACTGTCTTGTCAAGGGTATTTGTGGTAATAAAGTGTAAAAATTGTCATGACTACAAGTATGAGGTAGTGTATCTTTACCAGTCTATAAAGGGATAGATAAAATTTCCCATGAATAGAGTATTTGGTTCAATGGTGAGTGTCTCCAGTAAGTCTAGGTCTAGGTATGAGCTATGGGATTCTAGGGACATAGAGGGTGATCTACAGCTTGCTAGGATACGCCATGGGACTTTGACTATGATGATTTTCATGTGGATAAATCCCAGGCCATCATCCTGTTTAACTAATCTAGAGTTACACTTTTTGCTAATGTAGATTGAAACTCCTTCACCTTTTGTCCCTGACAGTGCAGCTGATGGTCTAAGTGTGTGGATAGCACCAGAAGCCTTGGTCTGTGGGAGTACTTTCTGTGGATTTAAACCATATCTGAGTAAAGGCACAAACATCTATGTTCTTCAGAGTGAGGAGAGTTTGTAGGTGGTGGGTATCTTCTTTAGGCTTGTAGCACTGAACAGTAACACCTTTCAGCTTCTTTTGGTTTTATTTGCAATATCAGTAGGTTTGCCAATTTGCCATTTCCTAAAAAGGATCTAAGGGGAAGAATAAAATGTTAGCCAATAAACAAACATATGCAGACCATCCTTTCCAAAGCAATGTGTTTTTTAACCATGTCCTCCTATGCTGACAAATATCAAATTCTCCCTGGGAAGACATCAAAAACTAAGCCAAGTGTTCAAGTCAATCATGTTTTGTTCATACTGTGATATCATCCTTTTTTTAAGGTAGAATGCTGCTCAATGCAAGGCACATACCTGCCTGACACACATATTCAGAGAGATCAACAATGTCTCTCTTCATATAGAATAGAGAAGTACAGCTTAGGTCATTAACACCCACATGGAGTGATATAGAATCATACTGGTACCTGTGGTGTAATGACTTGAGTGTGTGCATAACTTGGTGAATCTTGGCTCCAGATAAGCAAATGCTACCTTCTCCTTGCTCAATTACATGTGTGAAGCATATGTGTGTAGCATACTAGAGTCCCCTGTGACAAGTGTTTGCTTACCTTATGGGCTTTGCTGTTAGCACTGCACTGCTTGTACGCATCATACCTCTCAACCTTCTTAGTGGAAGAAATCTAGACAAAGCCTTACAAAATGAGGGGACAAGGGTCCAAAAATAGGGGCAGACTTTAAATACTGCTCATAAACTTAGAAAGTTGCTAAATTAACAGGGTTTGCGTTGATACATCTTCAGAAGGATTTAGCCTCTGAAACTCAAATGTATGTCATTATTTAGTAACTTCATTCCTCAGATTATCCCAGTGATTTGCCAGAAAAATGCATATTTTATGAGGAACAGAGCAAAAATATTAAGCAAAATCTGGACATTCTGTGAAAATCTGGACAGTTGAGAGGCATTGTGGGCACATGTGTTGTGCCTGGTGTTGCTTTTGTTTAGTTTTTTTTTTGGATTGCTGAAGATAGTCACTGCCATTTATAAATTTAGGGGGTCATTGAGATTTGGATTTTAATGCCTCAGCAAAAGTTGGTTTATGTGTGTGGTGGATTTAGTGTGTGTATGTGTGTGTGTGTGTGTGTGTGTGTGTGTGTGTGTGTGTGTGTGTGTGTGTGTGTGTGTGTGTGTGTGTGTGTGTTGAAAGTGCTGTGTGTGTGTGTTGCATTAACTAAGTTTGTAAATGCTATTATTCCAAAATATTCTCAGAAAGGTGATGTAGGGTCAGTGCTCCAGTAGAGGTACCACCATGTTTGCTAAACATCTTTCAGTACATGTGGTAAAGAGTCCAGTGTTATTCTATGCAGTCCAATTTTAGAAAGTATTAACATCGTACTTGCAACAAATATACAGTTTTAGAAGCTTATGAGTTTAGTTGGTTAATCCAATAATTTATTTCTAGAAGTAGCAGTAGGACCTGGCCAATGTCAGCACAGTATTTGCTCATTTGTTTGTTTCTGCACACTATATGTTTGTTTGTTTTCTGCATACTATGCATGTATTTATCTATTCATATATTTGTTAAGTCAGTACGTGTGTTAGTTCAGAGAGTAGTATCTATGATGTGGGAATAAGGCAGTGAAGTTTAACAATGTACTTACCATGCAATCAAATGTTAACAAAAGATACTAGAAGAAAATCCATACATTTACACATTACTGAAGTATGAAAAGACACTATAATTTTAACCTAGCAGTAAAGTGAAAACTAATGGCATAATACTTATTTTTAATAAATCAAACTTGGTGACATAACATGAAATATTTCATATACAAGTAAACTCTCAGTTAAGCAGCACTCATGGGAATTGGTAGATGCCAGATAACTGTAGTTTCTGGTTGCGTGAGAGTTACTATAAAAATAGGCCTAACTAATTCTGTACCCTTTACTATTTGTTTGGTTTGACTTGTTAAGTTGGGGAGAGAGGGAATTTATTCCTATCCTCCTTTTTAAAACTCTAAAAGCATAAGGTATGTTTCTGCGGGGGGGGGGGGGGGGGACAGAAAGTACAACACATGAAAATTGCACTGTATTTCTTAGATTTTTTTTTGCCAGTTGCTTGAGAGTGCCGGTTGCTTGAATTCTGGTTAACTGAGAATTTACCGTACAACTGTTTTTTTTGTTTTTTTTTTACAGACTGTGTGATAAGAGCAGGAAGAGATTTAGGTATTATGAGTCCAAATTATTTTCTAATGCTAGAAAAACCTGGATGACTACTATCCTTTGAATGAGCAGAATGTCTAATGCACATCTAAGCATTTCTATAAGGTCCAAATTTAAACATACTTCCAAAGAGAAATGCCAGAAGGAGATGTATATACAGGTCTGTCAGATAATTTGTTTGTGTCTTTCGGCTTTTCCCGGTTAGGGGTCGCCACAGCGGAACTCCGGTCCGCTAATGATTGACAGTTGATTTTTACATACCGGCTTGCCAGGCCTGACGCACAACCTTCAATGAAGGTATGCCCATTCATGCATGTCTCCATGCAGAAGATGCTCTAGCTGAGAATCGAACCGGACAGCGTCTTATTGTGAGGTGACTACGCTACCGCAGCTACTGAACATAGCAAATTTGCACAATATTACTTTGATGCCTAGTTTAGCACATACTTTGAACCCCAAAATGCAAGCTCTCTGGACTACATAGAAGAGTTCAGTTGTATGCTTATGTCTGTGGATTTGTGTATGGGGGTGGGGGGAGCTGGATGCTACTTGCCGTGTAGCAGTTTTACCCTTAAGTGGACAATAAGTACTGCTAACAGTTCTGACAATGCCAGCTTTGTATTCTGCAAGCCCAGAAGCTGATGCTGTGACAAGCCACATTTAAAGTGCATCAGTTCATGGGTAATAATATTAGCAATTTTATTGATTACTTTATCCTTGATTCTTCTGTGATGCTGTGTGAAGTGTATGTGTGTGTGGGGGTGGGGGGGACTGAGTGGATAATGTAACAGATACTGATACTAAAATGTTCATAACATAAACAAATATGGACACATGAGATATGTACTCAAGTAAATTTGTCATCTAGACATAAAGTGTTTAGACGTATACAACTAAGTGCACTGTGAAATCTGGACATCTCACTGTTAACAAAATATTCTCTGATAACTATAAATGATTAGAAAAGTAACTCTGCTCTATTCTGTTCAGTGATTTTCCAAAATGGCCTGGAATCCTCTATTATAAAAAATAAAAATAAATGTATCATGATCAGCACAAACTAAAATGATTCAAGGACACAATTTGCTTCATGACCAACGTCTTGAGTCATCTTTTGTCTCTTAACGGCAATGCAGCTAATTTATGCAAACATGCCACAGCCTAGTGTGTTGCTTTAAGGACCTAAGCAACAAAGTATGTCATTTTCTCTGTGCAGTTTAAGATTAATATTAATAAACTCACCACACACATTCTAGTTGCTGTTCAATTCTCAATATTATCCTTTCACGTCTATGATTCTCTCTAAAACTAGTGACTCAAGTCTGAGAACTAACCCCTCAGCAGGCGTGTCTGTTAGGGAAGGAAGTTTACTGAAAACACCAGGAACTATTCCTCCCAGCTGGGAATCCTAAGGTATTAGATCTGCACAATGGGGATATGCATGGAACAGCAGTTACATCCTCTCACTTATGAAGCCTTGGTGAGAATGCATGCATGGATATTACAGACAGACACAGGTATCTGTTCACACCTCACCCTTTTCCCCAAGGGATGAATTCAAGTTATCTTCTGCAGGGTGCCTCAGAATGATGCTACATCAGATATCTCACCTTACTGCCAGCCAACAGCAAGGCTCCTAACAGAAACAAAAGCGTGACCGTCTCCTACATTTATGGGCTTAAGTACCCACCTAATTGGCTGTGGGCCCACTCGACAGAAACAGAACCTGACAAAAAATGGTCAAAGGAAGAAGTATATAAAAAGTCCTGTAAATAGTGGGGTTAATAGGAAAAAACAAGCATACTTCATTCAAAACATAATCTGCACAAACTGAAATTTCATTCAGCCATACTAACTTATTATGGTTAGTTAGAGAAGCCATGAAAAAATACGTTTGTTCTATAAGCTTACAGCATAAAAGTTTTGAATCTTTTTCAGCCTTAGACTACATTACATGATTCAGTGTAAGATTACTAAAAATACCTTTCATTTCACAAGGTGAGGTGCCTTAACTGGCAATAAGAACTCCTGCTGGGTACAACTTTTCTTCTAACCCAATCTTCTGTCTTCATTCTAATCATTATTTTAATGTTTTCACCTCTGGTCTCATTTAAAATCTAAAAAAAAAACTGTTCAAGGGACAGTGCAGCAATTACATTTTTTTCTTAATTTTCAATTATACTTGGCTTTAGTCAGTATCCAGTATATTTTTTGGTACGGCGGATTCACCATTTATATGTATATATATATATATGTATATATATATATATATATATATATATATATATATATATATATATATGTGTGTGTGTGTGTGTATGTGTGTGTGTGTGTGTGTGTGTGTGTGTGTGTGTGTGTGTGTGTGTGTTTGTAAAATGCATTCCCAGCCTACTGAATAAGATAAAACTACAGTTCAAGAAAAGTAACACTTCATCTGCCTTTAAGGCTAGACCTGATGTTTGGATGGGTCGACACAAATTAATGCCAGAGCTATAATGTAAAGTTCTGCTAAATATGGGAGGTGATCACTACTAAATGCTCCTATAAGGTGGGTCGCATGATCTTTTTTTAAGTAGGTCCACTTACAGGTGAATATAGGTTCATAGGTAAGCACTAGGCTAGCTGCCCCTTGCAGGCCATTTTAAGGATAGCCAATTTCCATTTTTTTGCTCAAAATAACCTATCCTGTTTGGTTATGGGCTGGTCTTATACATCCCATGTTCGATAATTACATATTACCCCTAATGACAAACTGATAATTTAAGTGGACCCATGCATGGTAAAAGCATTTAGAAGCTGCATTTGTCCATTAGTAGCACAGGGGTCAGTCCTGGGGTAAATTTTCTGTTTCCCATCCAAGGACAAATGATGTTTGATGTGGATGGGGAGTCTGTTCCATAACAGCATTACTTTCTTCAAAATATAACTGTCCCTCCAAACCATTCTACTGATGTTGCAGAAGAGATTTAGATTCCTACACCAAATATTTCTGATGCCATTTTACTTGCTAATGTGCAGTAAATCCATCAGTAATAGGATGACTAGGCATAGGCATCATATAGTCCCTGCAATTACTTGTCAAGTATTGTTGCTGTGTGTGTGTGTGTGTGTGTGTGTGTGTGTGTGTGTGTGTGTGTGTGTGTGTGTGTGTGTGTGTGTGTGTGTGTGTGTGAGTGTGTGTGTGTGTGTGTGTGTGTGTGTGTGTGTGTGTGTGTGTGAGTGTGTGTGTGTGTGTGTGTGTGTGTGTGTGTGTGTGTGTGTGTGTGTATGCGTCTGCATACAGATTTTCCTCTAAAGATAAAAAACAAAAACATTGCTCTTTTAAGGGGGCAAGTCCACACCTCCCCCTGCTAATTATATATACTAACACCAGGACTGAACAATATCAGGGAAAAAGAATATTCTCCAATACTGAGAACTGTGTGATCTGACACACCTGCTGATCAACTGTTTATTTGATCAAAAAATGCAGTCTACATAACAGATGACAAATAAAGACACATATATATTTATATCTATCTATCTGGCTATCTCTATGTTTATTTATTTATTTATATATGGTTATAATTAGAAAAAGGGAAAACTCATTTGAGCAAAAGCTTTTTCATGCTGTGTAAAAAAAAGTGAATTCTCATGTGAGTGAACATTCTTCCTAATGGAGTTTCTGCTAGCAGCCTTTTGAATGGTATCATGGTACAGCAGGGTAAAGGAATTTGCCTTTACCCCACCGTTGTGCAATCTTGGAGTTAGTATATATAATTAATGGAGTGTGGAAGGTGCTTGGGGGCTTGCCTCATCACTATTTAGAGGGTCACTCATATGAATGTTTGCTGTTTCAAGAGACAATAATATATATATATATATATATATTTATATATATATATATATGTATATATATATATATATATATATATATATATATATATAAATATATATATATATATATGTGTGTGTGTGTGTGTGTGTGTGTGTGTGTGTGTGTTTGTGTGTATATATATGGATCTAGGATTATTGAACGAAAGTTCAATAGTCCGAATCCACAATACCGGAAAGCACTTTAACAAAAGTGCTTGCACCGAAAAGCACTTTCGTTAAAGTCCGTTCAAAAAAAAAAAAAAAAAAAAAAAAAAAAACACTAAATTTTCTTTTATGCAGGGGGGCAAGAACTTGGAAATTCTTGAATCCAGTTTCTTAACAATATGTTGAAAAACATGAAATAAAACAAACTGTGATATAAAATTATTAACTTTTTTTCAAAAGCTCTGGTCCTAAGGGGAATCATTCCTTCTCCAAGAATGATGCCAGTGTGCAAGGAAAAGATAACTCTTTTCAGCAATTGGATAAATGGTTGGTGTCATTCCATTGGGATTCATTCTGTTGGGATTCAGTGTGTGTCAGCATGGGATAAGAGGCTTTACAATCCTGGATCTCTCACAACAATCCTGACATTCTCTGTATCACAGAAACCTGGCTAAAGCCACACATAAAAGATACCTAAATAACAGCCCCAAACTATAAACACATAAGAAGTGTCAGACCCCAAAAGAAAGGTGGAGGGGTAGCCTTATTTTTCTCCTCCTCCTTAACAGTGACACCCTATACTAAGCCCATACCCTCATTTGACAGTGCTGAGCTAACCCTCACCCTTCTCAAAGTTAACAACAATAAAACTTTATGCATTGCCACCCTGTACATACCACCTGGTAACAATATCCCTATTCTGGAAAATATTCTTGCCTGGTTTACTTCCAACATAAATAATGAGACAATAATCCTAGTCGATGTCAATATTAACTGGTCTTCCATTGAGTCATCAACCCTTTCTCAAAGCATTAACCTATATCAATTCACACAGCTAATCAAAACTCCTACTAGACCAAATAAAGATTATACCACAGGTAGCATCCTCGACTGGATACTAGTCTCCCACCCAAACTGAATTTCTGATAGTGGCACTCTCCCTGACTCCCTTAGTGACCATATCCCTGCCTTCGTACATCATTCCCCTTCCCCCTTCCTCCTTCAGCATAAATACATTAAAACCCGCACCATAAAAAAACTTCAATCCCCAAGTCTTCTCCAATGCCTTAAAACAGATAAACTGGAACTCTCTAAAGTCCCTTCCTTTGGATGGCGATGTCTCATACTTCAATACAATTTTCTCTGATCTACTTAACTGCTTTACCCCCTGCAGAACCAGAAGACTCAAAGCCAAAACAGCTCCCTGGCTAACCAAAGACACAAAAATCCTTATGCATCTCTGAGACAAAACCTGGAAATACTATCAAAAATTCAAAACTCCCAACATTCTTGCTGAATACAAGCAACTACGAAATCAAGTAAAAAAAACAACTAGCCATCGACCATAAATCCTACTATCTTAAACTTCAAAACAGCCATAAAACCAATCCTAAAAAATTCTGGAGTAGCATTGCATCAATACTATCTCCAGACAAGAAAGAGAACCCCTGTCCTGACCCAGACTCGTTTGACCTTCTCCTAGCTACACAATTCAACTCTTTTCTCATTGATTCCATAGCCAAACTTACCTCATCTTTCCCTAATAATATCCCCTCCAAAATATCTGAAACCATGGCGTCAACCTCCAATAACTCTTTGTCCTCCCCTTTCACTCTCAAATTCATTCCTACGCACACTATAAAAAAATTCCTACTAAAATTAAAACCTTGTTCTAATGCCCCAGATGACATTCCATCCAACTTTCTGAAACTAGCTGCTGATGGCATAGCTCTTCCCATCAGCATCCTAATTAATCGCTTCATCCAAGAGTCCTACGTACCACTCCTCTGGAAAAAAAGCCTTCATCATCCCCCTCCACAAAGGAGGTAACAACTTTTCAATCTCCAACTTTCGCCCTGTTGCTATCCTGTTCCCTATCTCCAAGATACGTGAAAAATGTATCCACCTGCAACTTTTACCCTACCTACTTGACAACCAACTATTGACTCCAACATAACATGGATGTAGACCAGGTCATAGCACCACCACTGCCCTCCTTTCCTTCCTCAAAGTCATCAGCTCTGCTCGAGACTCTGGTGACATAGTTTCTACCCTCCTCCTCGACTTATCCAAGGCCTTTGATACTGTCTCTCATAAGCTCCTCCTTTCTAAGCTCGCTCATCTTAACCTTTCCTCTTCTTCTATCAAATGGTTCACCAGCTATCTTTCAGCCAGGGAACAAGCTGTTAAATGGAACAACTGTACTTCTTCTTTCTTTCACACCCCAACAGGTGTTCCTCAAGGCTCTATATTGGGTCCCTTACTATTTAATATTTTTATTAATGACTTCCACCACAAAATCCCCAATGCTAAACTCGTACAATACGCAGATGACTCTACTATCATCTTCTCTGCCAAAACTCTCCACAAATTAATAAACCTTACTCAAGAGGCCTTCTCCGCCACTGAGTCCTGGATGCTTGACAATCATCTAGCCCTTAATGCCTCCAAATCCAAAATAATGATTTTTTCCCCTTCTAGACACAATGCTGTTGACAAAGCATCCTTCTCTATACTCAGTGTAAACAATACATCCATTGAAATATTTCCCTATGCAAAACTTCTGTGCGTCCTAATTGATGACCAGCTAAAATTTGACATCCACCTACAAACCAGTATAAAAAAAAAAAAAAAAAAAAAACATCAGAAACTCAGAATGGTTTATCGTCACAGATGCTACCTTTCTCTTTCATCCATACAACTCCTATCTGCCACCTACCTCATCCCCTCCCTTTTGTATGGAGCCCCACTACTCACTAATCTCCAATCAACCCTGAAATCTAAACTATCCTCATGCTATAATAAAATTTCCAAGTTTACCACAGGATCCAAATACTCCACTCATCATTGCAACTCCCTCCATACACTAAACTGGTTGGAACTCCGAAACTTTCATTCAACTAACAACAGCACACAAGCTAATTTTAACCCTCTAGCTGTCTGTCTCTCTCCTCTTCCTTAAAAATCCACCAGCCACACAGAACACTAAGATCCACAAATCAAAACCTCTTGGAACTCTACAAACCTTTACATTCACCAGGGCAACTCTTACTAGCCTTCTCCCTTGCTAGATTATGGGACTCTCTTCCCCCTCACATTAGAACTACCCAGAATCTCCCTTCCTTTAAAACCTTACTCTACTCTTATCTCTCCTCTCTGTAGGAATGCTCCTGTACTCATCCTTCCTGAATCCTGACACTTATCTTTATCCTATCCTTTTCAAAACTCAGCCATTGCATAAATAATTCTTTTGTCTACGATTATGCTGTACTAATTGAGCATTAATTTAGTGTTCTTGTAAATATCTTAAAAGTGCTGTACTTAGATAATACTTTTGAATGTTTTTATAATATTGTCTTTCTGTCTGGAGCATTTAATTTGTTGTTCTTGTAAATATCTTAAAAATGCTGTACTTAGTTTATACTTTTGAATGTTTTTATAATATTGTCTTTCTGTCTGGAGCTTTTCTCCTCGGGCCTCCATTAAAAACGGGCTACACTGGCCCAATGGACTTTCCCAGTTAACAAACTGCAATAAATAAATAAATAAATACATTTTTACTTTGAAAAAGACACCCTACACCTCCTGATGCAGGGCTTCTACATATTTGCTATAGCCCTTGGTACCCCCAGTGCCTTTTTTAGGTAAAGTCCAGCTATGGCATAACAACATAACTAACATATAAAATCAAAAATGTGATAACATAAAAGTGTCACTCAGTGCCAGAAGTCTCAACAGCAAACTACCCAACCTTGAAGATGTTCTGCAATTGAAACTTATTTGTGTAATTACTGAAACATTCAGAAAACACTCCCTCCATGCCTGGATTTTTGGCCTAACATGCCTTCTAACCTGATGGCAAGTGTAGTGATGTCTGTATATTTATTAGGGACCATATCACCCATAGACAGATCACTAGAGACCCGCTGACATTACTCATCGATCTCCAATTGTAGTGATGTCTGTATATTTATTAGGGACCACATCACCCAAAGACATATCACTAGAGACCCACTGACATTACTCATCGATCTCCAAGTGTAGTGATGTCTGTATATTTATTAGGGACCATATCACAGATAGACAGATCACTAAAGACCCACTGACATTACTCATCGATCTCCAAGTGTAGTGATGTCTGTATATTTATTAGGGACCATATCACTCATAGACAGATCACTAAAGACCCGGTGACATTACTCGTCAATCTCCAAATCACACTAAACATCACCAACTATTACTTTATAGCCTGATACAGGACATACTCTGTCTCCCCTGAAAATCAAGTTCGCAGATAAACTTGATAAACTCCCTATAAACAAGAGATCCATTATTTGGGGAAATTTTACCACCCTTCAAAAAATTATAATTCCTGTACCTCCAGTGTAGAATATGCTCAAATGTTCTTAGATTTAATAAAAATGCTGCCTGGATCAGTGATAAACCCACTAGAAAACATAATCTTCTTGAACTAGTTCTTACAAATATAACTTCTTTATGTACTATTCCCCTGCATTATTAAGTAAGAGCACACATTTGTTAGTTTCTCCTTCTAAAGCTCTAAACCCACTGAGACCAGAATTAAGGATTTCAAACATACTAATCTCATCAGATTCTATGATGAAGTTTCAAAATTAACTCACATCAGCACTGAGTGAAAAAATAATGTATCTGTATCTCTCTATAAATATAAATACATATATATATATATATATATATATATATATATATATATATATATATATATATATATATATATAGATTTTACATATTTCTAAGGTTAATGACTTCCTCTGGAAGCCTGAAACCATAGACTGATGTTGGGAAGTTCTACAAATGATACACATAATTTTGTAGGAAACTGTAAGTATTCTATAGCAAACGCAGAGACTACAGCTCTGTTGACAGTGAATGGACATTTGCCTGTAAAAGTGTTTATGATATTCCACATGTGAAGGGTACAACTCCTACACCTGTTGTTACTGAATCATCTAAGGATGAGAGGATACCGCTCAAATGAAAAGACGTTCTTAGTTTTTCAAGTAAAGTACTTTTTTGTTATTTCTGCAGTTTCAGAGCAGTAAAGCAGCATATCCAGAAAAAAATCACTCTTCTTGTAAAAAGCTAATTAAAGGAAAGCTGAGTGCTCAATGGGGGGGGACTTATCTATTCTGGATTCATTTTTTGATATATCTCCCTGACTACTTTTGGAATAACATACAACTGTGCAATGTGTTACTTAAATGGTTGCTCTACCCGATTGAGAAGATAATTTTTTTTATCTCACTATTCATCGCAAATGATGTGGATGAAGAATGGAAAGGCTGTTAGTCCAGATTACATATTTGTGGAAACATGGAGGTGTTTAGTAGAGAAGACAGTGGAGTTTCTAACCAGATTGTTTAAAGAAATCTTGGAAAGTGACAGGATGCCTGAGGAGTGGAGGAAAAGTGTATCGGTACAGATTTTTAAGAATAAGGGTGATGTCCAGAGCTGTAGTAACTACAGAGGGCTAAAACTGATCAGCCACAGCATGAAGTTATGGGAAAATGTAGTTGAAGCTAAGTTAAGAAGGGAGGTGATGATTACTGAGCAACAGTATGGTTTCACGCCAGGAAAAGAGCACTACAGATTCTATGTTTGGTCTGAGGGTGTTGATGGAAAAGTATAGAGAAGGTCAGAAGGAGTTGCATTGTGTCTTTGTGGACTTTGGGAAAACATATGTCAGGGCGCCTAGAGATGTGGTACTGTATGAGGAAGTCAGGAGTGGCAGAGAAGTATGTAAGAGTGGTACAGGATATGTACAAAGGCAGTGTGACAGTGGTGAGGTCTGTCATAGGAGTGACGGATGTGTTCAAGGTCAAGTTGGGATTACATGAAGGATCAGCTCTGAGCCATTTCATATTTGCAATGGTGATGGACAGGTTGACAGATGAGATCAAACAGGATTCCCCATGGACTATGATGTCTGCAAATGACATGGATATCTGCAGTGAGAGTATGGAACAGGTTGAGGAGATCCTGGAGAGGTGGAGATGTGCTCTAGAGAGGAGAGGAGCGAAGGTCAGCAGGACCAAGACAGAATATATGTGTGAAAATGACAAGGAGGACAGAGGAATGGTGAGGATGCAGGGAGTAGAGTTGGCGAAGGTGGATGAGGTTAAATACTTGGGATCAACAGTTCAGAGTGATCGTGACTGTAGAAAAGAGGTAAAAAAAGGAGTGCAGGCAGGGTGGAGGGTAGAGAAGAGTGTCAGGACTGATATGTAATTCAAGATGGTAGGGAGGCCAGCTACGTTATATGGATTGGAGACTGTGGCACTTATGAAAAGACAGGAGTCATAGCCTGAGGTGGCAGAGTTAAAGATGTTAAGATTTGCACTGGGTGTGACATGGATGGATAGGATTAGGAATGAGTATATTAGAGGGTCAACTCATGTTGGACAGTTTGGAGACAAAGCCAGAGAGGTGAGATTGCATTGTTTTGGACATGTGCTGAGGAGGGATGCTGGGTATATTGGGAGACGAATGTTAAGTATGGAGCTTCCAGGTAAGAGGAAAAGAGGAAGGCCTAAGATAAGGTTTATGGATGTGGTAAGAAAGGACATGCAGGTGGTTGGTGTGACAGAGCAAGATGCACAGGACAGGAAGAAATGGAAACAGATGATCTTCTGTGGCGACCCCTAATGGGAGCAGCCAAAAGAAGAAGAACACGAAAAAAGTTTATCAGTCAAAGGAATTAGATCCACACAGGCACACACAGATAGATACAGAGACAGATAAAAAAGCAGTATATAGCTCAATAGATCAATACTGTGATAGATGTATATATACATAGATGCATCTGTGTAAATATAGCAGGTTATATGCAGACATTTTTGGTTAACTTGGGACTAATCAGTCACAGTACTTCTAGTCATACCTTTCAAGTGCCATGATGTAAGCACAGCAGTGCGATTTTTCTCCACAGATTTTGCCATCCTCCTAGATTTACTAACTTCCTCATAAAGTCAAATCTGGTTATGGAGACATAACTTATTAAATAAATAAACTAGGCCTATAGAAAGATCCCCTGTTGCTATATAAGGCAAAATATTAGAATGAACTTATGTTGCAAAAAATAAGAAAAAGCTCCTCTAACTGAACCTCTGCTTTGATTTTTAAGGGATATCGATATAGTCTATGATTTTGAATGCCTGGAAGTTGAGAGGTATGTATCTAATTCTAATTTATTTATCATGCAGAGATGGGAGAACAGGATGTCATCTCTCTGACGGACTGATGTTAAAACCCATTCTGGTGATTCAAGAGGTTGCGATGTGATTGGTCTGTCCAAATGATGGTGAGTCAATATTTGTGCAAATCAACCAGTGCTGATGCGCACACGCGCACGCATATACACACACACACACACACACACACACACACACACACACACACACACACACACACACACACACACACATATACACACTTCTGCTAGATACCATGTGCGTTCTGAAACTGAATGGTATTGCCTCTGCATGCCACGTTCTGCTGATTTGCTGTTTTAATTTTATGGTAACTGAACACACCTAAATGATGACTCATCTGAGAATTCACTGTGTATGATTAGTGTTGAGTAATTGCAATGGAGCATAGCACAGATGCTGGCCTAAAGCCTTTGCTGTAGCATAGCAGCTGCATTTCTCGTGTTTCCATGATGGGTGTTCCATGCATCACATAAACTTCTACAAAAACTCTAAATATGACTAGATAATTCTTGTGATATCTCCGAAATAAGTCAAAATATGTGGCAAAAATGCAATGGAGACTGAATCTAATTAATGAGAGAGAATCTCTTTCAACTGATTATGAAAGGAGTTACGAGACTTGACTGAAAAAAAATCTTAGCAAAGATCCAAAGATGTGGAGTTAAATTGTGGGGGTGTTAGTGAAGTTACGTTCAAAGATGTAGAGAAACTCTCTGGTAAAGCAGCGTGATGCACTAGAGCTTTTTCATGTCTAAATAACCATCAGAAAAGTCCTGAACCATATATTTGCTAGCTATAGAACTCCCTGTATAACATAAGAAAGCCACAACGCCTATCTGCAGGACCTAGAATCACTCAGTATTGAACCCAGTATCATTTTGCTAGGTGATCTTAACTCTCCACTTATAGAATGGGAATTCTACACCATCAGTAGTGCACAAGCACAGAGATTCCTGGACCTGGACTCTGTTAATACAATTAATCTGCATACCCACTAGGGGGAATAACATTGTGGATCTTGTCCTTAATAAAATGGGGACATCCTACACCATATTTTTGCATATTTTCATCGCGTGTTAAGTGTGACCATAAACCCGTCTCCTTCAGAATAAAATTGAAATCAGATATCCCTTCCACCCAAAATACCTTTAGACATTTCTTTAAGACAAATTACCTATTACTATGTTATACTTTGGCAAGCTTCAAGTCCCAACAAACTCAGCTAACTGCACTGAATATGCAGAAATGAACACCATCACAATATACCAGTATGTAAACAGCTGCATAGATGCAGCTGTACTGCATCAGTCTGCCACCTCCATCTATGACTACTGTTTTTTTGTTGAGTCTATATTAGATGAATAAATGCTTAAAATGTTGAGTACGACATGCTCAACAGCTGTTAAGCGAATGTTCATCTAATCGAAACCCCAGAATATTGAAACGAGGACTTTTGAAAAGTTATAGTTGGCCAGCCATCAGGAAGTCAACGGCTGATGACTACAATGTACTGTACACCATTACCCCCCTCAAAAAAACAAAAAACAAAAAAACAAATCAACAAACAAAATAAAGTGGGGGTCTTTGCCCCCCACAACCCCCTACTTATATATACCAACTCTGAGATTACACCACAGTGGAGGACTGTCATAACATTACACATGATGAATGCTGAGACTGCACCACAATGGAGGACTGTAAGAACAGTGAGACAGGGTGAACATTCTGATGTAAGCAGTTGGCTTCCTCACGGCTGACCAACTGTAACTTTACAAAATGTTTTGTTTCAACATCCTTGATTTTCGCTTAGATGAACATTCACTTAAAAGCTGTCGAGCATGTCGTACTTGACATTTTAAGTGTTTGTTCATAAAATAGGGAACCTTTTCATCAATGCCACTGTCTCTAAACCATATATCATAGCTGGTCTCACTACCATTTTGTAGACCTTATCTTTCACTCTTACTGGTACACGTCTGTCAGAAATCATTCCTGACACTCTTCTCCACCCAATCCACTCTACCTGCACTCTCTTCTTCACCTCTCTTCCACATGTACCATTACTCTGCGAACTGTTGATCCCACCTTTGCCAAACTCCCTGCAGGCTCACCATTCCTCTGTCCGCCCTTTCAATCACACACATATATTCTATCTTGGTGCTGCTGACCTTAATTCCTCTCTTTTCCAGAGCATATCTCCACCTCTCTAGGGTCTCCTCAACCTGTTCCCTACTCTCACTACAGATCACAATGTCATCTGCAAGCATTATAGTCCATGGGGACTTTTGTCTGATCTCATTTGTCCAACACCACTTCAAATAAGAAAGGGCTCACAGCTGATCCTTGATGTAATCCCACTCTGCAGCTTGAATGCAGCCATCACTCCTACTACAGACCTCACCAATGTCACACTTCCCTCAGACATATCCTGTACCACTCTTACATACTTCTCTGCCACTCCCAACTTCCTCATACAATACCACAACTACTCTCTAGGCACCCAGTCATATGCTTTCTTTAAGTTCACAAAGACACAATGCAACTCCTTCTGACCTTCTCTATACTTCTCCATCAACACCCACAGAGCAAACTTCGCATCTGTAGTGCTCTTTCCCAGCATGAAACAATACTGTTGCTCAGTAATCATCACCTCCATTCTTAGCCTAGCTTCCAGTACTCTTTCTCATAACTTCATGCTGTGGCTGATCAGTTGTATCACTCTGTAGTTACTACAGCTCTGCACATCACCCTTATTCTTAAAAATTAATAGCAATACACTTCTTCTCAACTCCTCATGCATTCTCTCACTTTCTAAGATTTCAATGAACAACCTGGTTAAAAACTCCACTGTTATCTCTCATAAACACCTCCATGCTTCCACGGGTACAGTGTATATAAAAAATGTACACACCCTTGTTAAAATCCAGGTTTTTGTGATATAATAAAATGAGACCACAATAAATCATTTCAAATTTTTTCCACCTTTAATGTGACCTATAACCAGTACAATTCAATTGAAAAACAAACAAATCTGTTAAGGGAAAAAATATAAAAAATATACAATAAGCTGGTTACATAAGTGTACATGCCCTTAAACTAATACTTTGTTGAAGCAACTTTTGATTTAATTACAGCATTCAGTCTTCTTGGGTACACACCTGCCATCAATTAAAGAGACTCTGATTAACCCCAAATAAAGTTCAGCTGTCCTAGTAGGATTTTCCTGACATTTACTCAGTTGCCTACTACAGCAAAAGCCATGGATCACAGACAGTTTACATATCATCTAAGGGATCTCACTGTTGACAGGTATCAGTCAGGAGAAGGGTACAAAAAAAATTTCACAGCATTGGATATACCATGGAACATAGTGAAGACAGTTATCAAAAAGTGGAGAAAATATGGGACAACAGTAATGTTGCAAAGAACTGGACATCCGTCCAAAATTGATGAAAAGACAAAATGAAAACTGGTCAGGGAGGCTGCCAAGAGACCTACAGCAACACTGAAGGAACTACAGAAATTTCTGGCAAGTACTGGTTGTGTACTACATGTGACAACATGTCCCGTATTCTCCATATGTCTGGGCTATGGGGTAGGGTTGCAAGACAGAAGCCTTTTCTTACACAGGAAAACATCTAGGCCCCACTAAAATTTGCAAAACAATACCTCAAGTCTCCCAAAAGCATGTGGGAAAATGTGTTATGGTCTGATGAGACCAAGGTTGAACCTTTGGCCACAATTCCAAAAGGTACGTTTGGCACAAAAACAACACTTTGCATCACCAAAAGAACACCATCCCCACGGTGAAGCATGGTGGTGGCAGTATCATGCTTTGGGTTGCTTTTCTTCAGTTGGAACTGGGGCTTTAGTCAAGGTGGAAGGAATTACGAACAGTTCCAAATACCAGTCACTTTTGTCTCAAAACCTTCAGACATCTGCTAGAAAGTTGAAGATGAAGAATTTCACCTTTCAACATGACAATGACCCCGAGAATACATCCAAATCAACAAAAGAATGACTTCACCAGAAGAAACTTAAAGTATTGGAATGGCTCAGCCAGAGCCCAGACCTAAATCCAATAGAAAATCTGTGGGGTGACTTGAAGAGGGTTGTGCAGAAGAGATGCTCTCGCAATCTGATAGATTTGGAGTTTGTTTGAAAGGAAGAGTGGGCAAATATTGCCAAGTCAAGATGTGTCATGCTGATAGAGTCCTACCCAAGAAGACTGAATACTGTAATTAAATCAAAAGGTGCTTCAACAAAGTATTAGTTTAAGGGTGTGTCCACTTATGCAAACAGTTTATTGTATGTTTTTTATTTTTTTTATATTTTTCCTCTAACAGATTTGTTTGTTTTTCAATTGAATTGTACGTGTTATAGGTCACATTAAAGGTGGATAAAGTTTTAAAATGATTTATTGTGGTCTCATTTTTTACATCATAAAAACCTGGCATTTTAACAAGGGTGTGTACACTTTTTATATCCACTGTATGTCATCTGGACCAACAGCCTTTCCATTCTTAATCGTCTTCATAGCTGTCTTTACTTCCTCCTTGCTAATCCATTACACTTCCTAATTCACTATCTCCACATCATCAAACCTCTCTCTGTCACTGTCTTCATTCATCAGCCCCTCAAAGTACTCTTTCCATATGCTCAACACACTTTCCTCGCTTATGAGTACGTTTCCCTCATTATCCTTTATCACTTTTAACAGCTGCACATCTTTCCTAACTCGGTCCCTCTGTCTATCCAATTGGTACAGGTCCTTTTCTCCCTCCTTAGTGTCCAACCTTTCATACAAATCACCATATGCCTTGTCCTTAGCCTTCACCACCTCTGTCTTCAACACATGTCTCATCTCCTTGTACTCCTGTCTACTTTCTTCCTCTCTCTGGCAATCCCACTTCTTCTTTGCCAACCTGTTCCTCTGTTCAGATGTCACATCAAGCACCTTTCTAGATGTCTCCCTTACCACCTCTGCTGTTGCTGCCCAGCTATCTGGTAACTCTTAACTGCCACTCAAAATCTGTCAATGTTTCCCTGAACTCCCCCTTACAGTTATCTTTTTTCAGCTTGTACCATTTGATCCTTGGCACTGCCCTCTCTCTCCTCTTCTTCTCCTTGATCACCAGTGTCATCCTACAGACCACCATCCTATGCTGCCTAACTAAGATTTCCCCTGTCACCACTTTGCAGTCGCCAATTTCCTTCAGACTGGCCCGCTTGCACAGGGGTATAATCCACCTGTGTGCATCTTCTTCAACTCTTGTATGTCACCTTATCCTTTGACTGACAAACCAGATTGTCAATATCTATATGGTCAAGACCATAAGTTCAACAATTTAGTTCATTGATCAACTAAAAAAGGCCAAACACCACCACAAACAACACAATGTTTTTGTAAGGGAGCAAGCTCCCCTTTGCCCTCTACATCCCTTGGTAATTATATATGCCACCTCTAAGATCACACTACAGTTGGGAAAATGGCAAACTCCCCACTTCTCACTGTATGACGATCTCAGTGAGAACAGTTTGACAAACAAAATTGGCAGCCATATGGTCTCAACTATATGAGTTTCGGCAATCTTGTTCATTGATCAAATGAAGGGAGCACTCATGTGCATATATGTAGTGTAATGCCATGCAGATGATGTAAAAAAATACAATCATGTACACTTGTGTGCATATATGTAGTACAATGCCACGCAGATGATGTAAAAACAATACAATTAAGTCTATAACAACAGTACCTGTTTTCCTTTACTAGACAATTTACAATAATACCTGTGGTATACATTTCCTGTCCAATGACATTTTCAGCATTCACAAATATAAAGGCAACCAAGACACCAAGACTGTTGCACACTTCTTTATTCACAATTCACACTCCACAGGTTAAGCGCTTTCATCCAATTGCTGTTGGACTTCCTCAGAATAATGAACATTACTAACTCAAACTTTTTATACCCCTCCCTGTAAATCAATTAAATAATTAAAAGTAATTGGTAGGTTAAAATTCCCTTAAACATCAGTTAAAATTGCATAGTATTGCACCAACCCCACCTATTTGTTAGACACATAAAATGCATGTTAAAATTCAGAATACTGTCTCGTTCTGACAATAAAATACTAAATAGTCTCAAAAAAGTGTTGCCAACTTATCCAAGTAAATTAAATAAATGCTACATACACAAGTGTTGTGTACGTTAACCTAAAATGTGTTTAATTTTTAGTATGGCTGCAATACTGACACTGTCATTAATGCTAGGAAAATGGTGGCATGCAATCTCAATTGCCACCTTAGTTCACATACATCTAAAACCAGGTCAATCACCCTGCCCTGCCTGTCCTTCACCAACTTTTGTAATACCAACAATTTAAACTTGTGGTTTGGATTTTGCATAACATGTCTGGCTAGGGCATTCGTTGACTTCATATTTTTAATGTCAGCACTGTGCTCTCTAATTCTGTCCTTAAATTGCCTGCTGGTCTTGCCAACATAATAGGCAGAACAATGCTGACACTTAGCCATATAAATTAAATTTCTGCTGTTACAATTGAAATGACCAAATGAGAATCATAGAAGCAAAATATCCAAATTCCTGAGGTATTCCATCACAGTGACCGAAGTCAGTGTGGAAACACTTAGAAATAGACCTGGATATAGATCTATTTTTTCTTGTGGTAGAAAAGTTCTTTGAACCTAGATGTCTAGCTGATATTCTAGTAACACAATCCTGTGTGAAGGCGTCAGGAAAGACTTTTGAATGTTCTGTTGAAATCCAAGCATGTGTAAGAGATCTCTCACCCAAGAGAGAGATTCCTGACACTTTGCAAAAGATTCTGTAATGATAAGCAAGTTTTCTAAATAGAGAAAAATATGAATACCCTGCCACCTGCAATGAGCTATAACTGGAGCAAGACATTTTGTGAACACTCTTTCTGTAGTAAATAGTCTAAACGGTATGGCACAGAACTGATAATGTGATCCAGACTCATAAAACCTTAAGAAACACCTGAAGTCTGGATGAACAGGGATTAGACGATAAGCATCTTTATGTTTAATATTACCAGGAAACTTGAAAGAAAAAGAAGACGTGACAGGTTGTAAAGTGACATTCTGAATTTGGAACTGTCACAAACAGATTTAGGAATGAAAGATCCAGAAATGATCTCCAAGCATGTTCTTTCTTTTGCACTAGAAACATCCTTAAATAAAGAACCCTTCCACCTGGGATGGAGGAACTTGTTCTGTCACTCCATGGGAGATCATATGATGTAGAACAAGTTGAACCAAAAAATTCTGATTTGGAAGATGAAGAATGAGCCCTTATAAAGGAGGAATTTCCTCCCATTACTGTCAGTAACTGTGATGAATGATTCCCAAAATCTATTTGTCTGAAACTATCAGCTGCTAAAGAAGAAAATGAAGACTCATTCCTTCCGGAAGAAAAAGGAGACAGAGTGGGAGGGCTTCACAAGGTCACTTGAAAAGTCATTCAGACTTGTTGGACAATCCTTGGTTTTGGAAGGCTCGATGTTTCTTCTTGGAAGCCCTTGCTGTTTCTTCTTAAAATTATACTTACCTGTATTTGCTAAGACTGTTTATTCTGTTTTTTGCCATAATTTAATGAGATGTAAGAAATTCCCTTAGAAAAATTGAAAAAGGAGGGATGAACATTTTTAGATGCTCCCTGGATCAACTTACCCCTTCCATCTCACATGTTGATCCCACCAAACACTAAATCTCTGACTAAAAGTGCATTTAAAATCTCATTTTTAGCATCATCAGGTTGTTCTGAGAATGCAGCTATGCAATCCTCATCAAAACAGTATCGATGGCTACAGCCCTGGAAGCCCTGCAAGAAGTATAAACAGACTCATACATACACTGTAAACAATAAGTGGTGGCCTCTGCAGTAAAAGAAACTTGACGTATTTATAGCAGATTTTTCCTCACAAGAAGAACCTGAAGAAAAACAGTACTCATACTTTCATAGTCAGAACAAACTTTATCATGTGAGCCTGATAATTCAAAATACTGAAAATCAGAATTGCAGAATTATACACTTTCTTTTTCCATACTTATCAATAATTTTCCCACTCTTATCTGGAAGTGTAGGATTGGAATCAACTAAGTGCTTAGCAGCAGTGGGGCCAACTAAAGCTATAGCTGCTGCATCAGGTTTGGGAATAATGTATACAAATTTAAGAATGGGGAGGTTTATACATCCTGTTTGCCTTTTCAGGGGCAGTTGACTGACTAACAGGACAATTGCAGGCAGGGACACAAACATTCTCTAAAAGAACAGGAGGAATGGGTCTAGGCTATGGAAAATCTTTCTATAACAACCCATAATATTTTATAAGGGACTGAGAAACCTCACTGTTCTCCCACTGAAAATACTAGTACATTTTAGCAATAGTCTCAGAGAAAGATAAACCCTCACAGTGAGAATCAGAAACTAAGATCCCCCCTCAGTCTGAATCAGAATCTGAGGAAAAAATCCTGGATTTGACCCTCCATCCCCCTGTTCAGAATCAGAGTCTTGAATTACTTCAGGAAAAAGGGCATCCATCTTTCTTTTACCAGAAACTATTTTACAAGAAGGATCAGTAGCCTGAATTAAACCCTAAGACACACCCAGTATACTACGCATGTCCAAAGATATATGAGGAGTTGATACACTATTCATTTTCTGCTTATTTTTGACAGGAAAAATGGGGCAAACTGTGCTACTAATTGCAGGAGCAGCTCCCCTAGTGATGAGCACAGCATTCTGATACAACAGGGAAGCCTTCCCTGTTCCCTATCCCAGGACCAACAAGAGTAGCTCTTTCTTGCCCACTTAGAGGACCACAGCAGCCACAGAGTACTTGGCTAACCCCTGCTGCACAGTGACAAAAGTTGCTGCACTAGAGGGATCCAGGGTACAAGATAAATGATCTGAGATGTAATAAAAGTCCACAGCACAGTCACCCACCTACAGTTGAGGCAAATTGCTAACCTGCTGTGGTGGCAACGGCTGTTTGCTTAACCTTTTTCTTTTCATGACTGAAAGAAGGACTAACTGTGGGAATAGTAGTTTTTCTCCACTGTCAAGCCAAAAATGGTGCCTATTTTCATGGAAGACAACAAAATGGTCTTCTTTGAAGTAAAAATAAATCTGGAACTCCAGCTAACCCTGACATATTCAGGAAATTCTCTAAGACTAACATCCTACTATTAGGTAATAACCCTGCAAAATTTCAAGCCCACATAAACTCTAAGAACACTACTGCCTATGCAGAACTGTTCACCAAAACCCTAGACACGCATGTTAACAGCTGCATAGAGGCAGCTGTACCCACTAGAAAGAAGTATAGAACTAACTCAAAAAAACAATCCACCTGGTGGAATCACAACATCAACAGGCTATATAACAGAGGGAAGAAAATCATGGCACAAATTAGGAGGCGCAGCACCCAGAAGGATAAAAGAACTCTCATCAAACTAAACAAACAACTCAGAGGACAAATAAAGTCTACCAATGCAAACATTAAAGTAAATTTAGCCTCCCAGGTCAAGAATAACCACAAGCCATTCTTTAGCTATGTCTACAACATCAACGGCAATACACAATTGTGAACAGAGATAATTGTAAATGGAAACATAGCAAACCTAATGGCCGAGAAATTCAGCTCCAACTTTACCCCTCTCTCCCCCTCAACATTTCCTCAGAAAATACGTCAAATAAAATCAAAAATACAGAAAATTCCTCAAAAAATTCCTCAAAAATATAACTCCCCCTACTATCACTACTGAACAGGTTCTTATTTTCCTTCTAAGGCCAAGAATACTGCATCAATTGGCCCAGACAATATCCCTGGATGCCTTCTAAATAGCATGAAACATGACCTATCAGGCCTTCAGGAACTGCTATTTAACTGTAGCTGTCAAACATGTTTTGTGTCTCCTGAATGGAGAATCACAACAGTCATCCCTCTGCACAAAGGTGGGTCATCTACAGAACCTAGAAACTACAAATCCATAAGTCATACAAGTCTCATATGAAAAGCCATAGAAAGAATTATCATGGAAATGACCTCCAGAAACAGTACGCAAGCCAGTTTGGTTTGCAAGAGCAGGTCATGCTTACTTAGTCCTGGGGACTTCTTTGAGAAAGTCACCAAAGCAATGGATGAGGGTAAAATGTTTCACACGCCTATCTTGCCCTGGCCAAGGCATTTGACACAATACCCCACTTGGGCATCACTGACAAACATAAGATAGGTACAAACCCTTATGTCACCCAGTGGATAGTCAGCTGACTCACAGACAGGACCAAAGAAGTTAGAACTGGGGAGTCCACCTCTATAAACTGGCCAGTCACAAGGGAATTCCCTTGGGGATTAGTCCTGAGACCTCTCCTTTAGGCTCTCCTTTAGGCATTTACTTCCTTGAAGTCAAGGCCAATGTCAATGGCCTTTGGCTGACTAAATTTGCAGATGATTACAAATTAGGAGCTGCCATTGACAAAAATGACAAAAATGTTGTCCAGGAAGGGCTGACACAGGCAAAAAATTGGTGTCAGAGCAATGGACTAAAACTAAATGCCAAGAAATGCATAATAGTATCCTTTGGGAAGTCATCCACCCCTGTTAAAAATCAAACACAACCCTAAGAGCTGACCTAGAACTCAGGGACTTGGGGAGACAAATAGACAGTTATCTAGCCTTTGACCATCATGTGCAATTTATAAACAAAGGCATGGCATCTAGGTCCAGGGAAGTCACTGCTCCACTATATTCAGCATTCATCAGACCTATCATTGAGTACAAAGATTCCTTTGGTATGTACCTAACTAGGCATATCCAACAATTCAAACATCCACAGAAATTCCTCACTTAAAGAATTCAGGAAATAAGTAACCTGTCCTATACAGACCACCTCAGGATCCGATCCTTGTATTCTGTCTCCCACAAGTTGTTGAGGGGAGAGCTATGACTGGCATACAAGGTATTGTCAGAAAACACTCTTCATATCTTGTGGCAATATGTGTAGAGTGTTGGACTGCAGTGCAGATGGCCCTCATTTTAGTCCTGGGTATGCAAACTTTCCTGCATATCCACAAAATAAACAGCACTAGAATTACCTATTTTAAAGACTTAAACCTTGTCTTTGATATAAATAGGATGTGCTGGAGAGACAGGTATGTATCCCAGAGACTACCCATTCTTTGGAGCAGGCTCCCCATCTATGTGTTCCTCCTTAACCTAATTTAACTGTAACATGGACAATCGGATAAGGAACAGGAAATTCATCCCTGGTTTGGCACATATGTCTTTAATGGACACAGGCAGCTTTTAAATGGTTCATGCCATATGCCCTGCTTGCAAATGTTTCACCTCCCAAGATCCTGCTTACACTTATCAATGGTACCAGAAATTGTTAGAGATTTGGAGTTCATAGCTAGGCTTTAAAAGACCGTTGTGGTCATTAGCCTAGTAAACATCTATGAACATATGAGTAAGCAGCAAATTCTGGTAAAAACAGCAAATGTTTAAAAGAAAATGTTTTGACAGAAAAACACAGTAAAAAGCACATTAAAACACTTTGCCAACTCCATAAAAAGGAAAAATTTTTAGATACTTTACAAACATTTTAAACTAACAGGAAAAGGAAGCATTCCCATTTAAAAGTACAGTACAGTCTTGTGACTGTCCATTAAAACACAAAACTCCTAGCTTAAAATAATTTCCTGGAGAGGAAGGTGATAAAATAGCAAAAATATTTACAAAATGGAAAGTTTTTCCCTGAAAGGAACTTATCTGCCTGGTGAGTTAACAGCACAAGCTGACTGTTAATCCTTGAAAGCCTCCGAGGAACATGCTCTTCAGCAGCAGTGAGGCTCTGAATGGCTGGTGCGCAAACTTTTCTTTTAGTCAGCTCAGCTCAAGCTACTTGACAGTTTGGGTGTGTGGAAGGTGCCCTGAAGCTTTGGAAGCTGGATGGCTATTATATCCTTGGCAGGATATAACCCATATTGTTAAAGCTACTGCAGCAGTGATCAGTATGATGAACATCAAAATGTCAGAGCTGAGTGGGCATGAAGCATGATATGGGATGAATAAATCTTATTTTGAAACCAAAATCACATCAATATGTAATTCCCTGACAGGCCATCTTGTTGCAGAGTATGCAGTAAATCATCAAATTCCATTTACATCAACACAGGGACAAAAGTACTATGTGCACAAATAAGATTTTTCTGAACAAAACAGTCCTTTGGTGTTACATTTGATTCATGCTGTGCTGTGTAATGCTATTTATACAGTGTTTATTATTGTCATTTGTAGCAATTTTTTTTATCATGAAACAATTACTATGCAGTCTGCCCTCAAAACTGTGTATTAACCTAAACGAGTCATAGGTATTTCACAACTAAAGTCTACGTAGCATTATTCAGAGACATAGTGATGGAGTATAAAAAGGTAGACAGCAAGGGAAAAAAGAAATGAAAACTGCATGAGGAAAACTACATCTACATGTAGTATTCCCAGCAGGTAGCTTGTTAAATTCTCCATCAAAATATTTGATTTGTCCAGCTGTAACACAGTCAATGAGGCATAAAAATGTGAATGGATGAACTCATCTTGTTAGCCCTCCACACAAATGAGTTGTCATACGTGCGCATCTGTGTACGTATATTCCTGAGAGATTTGGTATGTTTCAAGAGCCCCCTGGCATCTCCTTTAGATTCACTAACAAGCTTCTGCAGGTTGAACGATTCCACCTCCTTAGCCTTTCATACTATGTGTAGGGTTTTACTGGATTGTCAGTGGGATTTTTTCCAACTACGTTAATTCCAATACCTAGAGGGGATCTGTTTAATGGCAAATTCACTGCTTTAGGAAGAGGATGACAGAATTATTTGCAGAATTCTGTGATATGAAAAACTGCGACAACAGGACCCTTAGGAGTCACAGAGCATCGAATGCATTAATTAACCCTTTTTTGTGTACAGAACTTATACGGCCTACTAGAGACTGATCCTTCTTGACTTTTTACCACTGCCTGTCTGTCACTGCTAGCGTTGCTTTGAAGAGATCATGAAACAGGTCCTAAAAAAAGCATCTGTACAAATTACTGAATGGAACTAAAAATGCATTTGTTACTGATTGGTACTTCTTTGCATATTTTACTCTAGCTTTGTTTTCATAATTTTATGTTAGTTACCTTACTTTTAAAGACATCGACATCTGGGAATAATTAAGAAGCAGAAATTACAGTTAACTGTCAATTTATATCATCTCAGGACTTCACCATTCCTTTCAAATCACTGTGATGTTATATACAAAAAAGAGTAGGTTACAGGACAAATGGGAGTACATAAATTTAAAATAGGACATCAGAATGCAGTAGAAGGCATGAAAACAAGCTATGATGTTATAAATAGTGTTAGGGTAGCTGAAGTAATTAAATTTTACACTTGACATATTGTAAGCCCCTTGTTTCTCTGTTGGGTGAATCCATAGAAACTTGAATATATGTTCTACAAAAATCATATTACTTTCAGTGCATTCATAGGTAAAGAAATCTATTTTTATAAGATCAAACAGACCACAAAATGGTGTGGTAAAACTGTGACAAAAATGAAATCTAAGCTTAGCTCAGTGGCATAAAGATTGTAAAATGTGTCAGTGGGAAGCAAATACATGAACAAAACAATATAAAAATGGCTACTATTTCAATTATGATTTCAAATGAGAAGGAGAAGGTTCACTTTTTATCCTGACAGTACAAATATGGAACAGGCTGTTAAAGAAAAACATTTACAGAATAAAGAATAAAGACTACTTAAGCATCTTTACACAAAACACTAAAATGCTGCAGATTGGACCCCAAAGAACTGAAGGAGGAAACCTAGCAAATGGCACAAAAATGTTGATAATTCTGCTTATATTTAACAAAGTGCAAGTTGTTTCATTATGTCAGAAGTGAATCAAGTGAAGACAGTACGAATACTGAAATTTTCATCAGCCATTTTGTATTCATTCAGAGGGAAGAAAAATAATTTTAAAAGTACACATGAGTAAGACAATGAGATCACAATAACAGACTGTTTTCATTCACAGGTAATACCAGGTATATGTGAGAATACACGTGTTAACATATTAAGGCTATGATAGTTTTCTTTACTGTTATGACACAGGTATGTATCCTTTAAGAAGTGTGTGTGTGTGTGTGTGTGTGTGTGTGTGTGTGTGTGTGTGTGTGTGTGTGTGTGTGTGTGTGTGTGTGTACATGTGCACAAGTGCATATATACATGATTCTTGTATGAATGCATGGCAGTTTTTCCATCTCTTTCTACTTTCTGGTTTAAAAGCCTGTGTTTGCGTTTGGTCCCCACCTTTCCTGTAACTAGTGTAGTCCAGGTACAGATTTGCTGTATCTAGGACTGTTGGGAAGCCTCTGAGCCACCCAAGCCCTTCTGTGTTGGAGAGAAGACTTCTAGCTTATCAGTGGGAGTGGTAAGCACTAGGTAACCTATCTACCACAGAAGGAGTGGTTTCTGGCCCAGAAATTATAGTTTATTGGCCATTTGGGAAGCTTTTCCATCTCTTTCAACCTTCTGATTTAAAAGCCTGTGTTTCCACTTATTTCCTGCCTTTCCTGTTGCTAGTCTAGTCCAGGTACAGATTTGCTGTATCCAGGTCTCTTTGTAAGCTTTTGAACCCCCAAGCCCTTCCGTGTTGGAGGGAAGCCTTCTAGCTTATCAGCGGGAGTGGTAAGCATTAGATAGCCTATCTACCACAAAAGGAGTGGTCTTTGGCCCAGAAATTGTAGCTATTGGCTGTTTGAGCAGTTTTTTTCCATCTCTTTCAACTTTCTGGTTTGAAAGCCGCACATACGCCTGTTTCCCTCCTTTCCTATAACTAGCCTAGTCTGGTTACTGAGTTGCTGTATCAAGGATTGTTAGTAAGCCTCTGAGCCCCTCAAGCCTTTCTGTGTTGGAGGGAAGCCTTCTAGCTTAGTAGTGAGAGTGGTAAGCATTAGGTAGCCTATCGATCACAAGAGGAGTGGTTCCTGGCCCAGAAATTGCAGCTATTGGCCGTTTGGGCAGTTTTTGCCATCTCTTTCAACTTTCTGGTTTAAAAGCCACACTTGCGCTTGTTTCCCACATTTCCTGTAACTAGCCTAGTCCAGGTACAGAGTTGCTGTATCCAGGACTGTTGGAAAGCTTCTAAGCCCCACAAGCCTTTCTGTGTTGGAGGGAAGCCTTCTAGCTTATCAGTGGGAGTGGTAAGCACAAGGTAGCCTGTCTACCATGACAGGAGTGGTTCTTGGCCCAGAAATTGTAGTTTATTGACCATTTGGACAGTTCGTCCATCTCTTTTTTTTTTTCTGGTTTAAAAACTACATCTGCTTTTGTTTCCCATCTTTCCTGTAACTAACTACTGGGTAGCACTAGAAAGCCTTAAACTGATACAAGCCTTCTAGCTTAGAAGAGACTACTTCCCTGTACTTTAACTTGTCTCCACCTAAAATGCCGATTTTTTAGTAGGCTACACACTAAAGTGCAATAGCCTTTTCTGATGTTTTAAGTTAGTATAGTCCAGTTTTCAGGCTGGTGCTGAATTCAGGGCTGTGTTACAAGTTTCTGAGTTGCCCATACCTTACTTGGATAGAAGGAAGTTTCTCTGTTCACCTGTGAGAGAGGGGAGCTTTGAGCAGCCGATCTGTCCCTGGAGGAGTGGTTCCAGCCCAGAAGTTAGTAGTTCATTGGCCATTTTGGGCTAATTTATATCACTTTCATTTCTCTGATATAAAAACTGCTTTTGCATGGTTTTGCATGCTGGGCAGTGCCTGTTAGCTAGGGTTAAATTATTCCCGGCTCCACTAAGTCTCTTCTTCAGTTTTTCCCTTGAAACTAGTCTAACTCTCAACCTAAGCACACAAAAAACATCCTACAGCCCAGCACTTGCTCAGACCTAATAACAAGCACTAATATACCCTGACACTTGATTGCCCAGCAGGGCAAGGCTCTTTATTCACCCCTCACCAACCAAGCGAATAAGCAGCTCACCCTACTATTCAGGCATGACCAAAGGGCAATTTCAGGTGTACTCTCCAGTCCAGCTGGTGAATCTGGGTATCCTGAGACAATGTTACAACTGCCTCATGTACACAGACAACCCTCTCCTCCTACAACAAAACACTAACATATGCGAGAGATGCAATTATACAGCCAAACTGGAGGCTAAGCTGTCTCCACCCAAGATTGAAACAGACAGTCAAGAGGAGAAGGTTAACACTTGCACCACACCTCCAGCCACAAATAGACCTACTATACCAGCACTGGCAAAAAATACACATAAATACACAAAATAATACTCGGAGGTTCTAAATAAAAACCTGCAAAAGCATCAGAGACCTCCAAAGCAGACACCCAAACAACCTGCACCTCCCGTCACAAACCAGACAACACATAAAACACCAAATAAATGTGCTGCACAATCACAGCCCTTAAGGTGAAATAGCATACCTAACACACTAGTAATAGGTGACTTTATAGTCAGGCACACTGACGTCCCACTCACTAGGCTGGACAAGCTGAAGGTTACTGTTAGCTGCCTGTCGGGAGCCAGAATCTGCCACATAACACAAGCACTCAGGTCACTCCAGAACAAGTACAAATATGACTCTGTCATTGTTCATGTTGGTGTGAATGACCTGAGACGTACCTCCCTGGACTACATGAAAAGAGACATGGAAGACCTCTCTGATCATGTAGCCCAGGCTAATATGACTCTGACCCTGAGTAGCATCCTGCCCTCACCAAGAATGATACCTCAGTATAAAGAAAAAATGATCAATTTCAACAATTGGCTAAGCTTCTGGTGTCATTCAAAGGGGATCCAGTGTCTGTCAGCCTTTGATGATATGCTCAACAAGCTGTGTTTCTTCACAAGAGACGGCTCGCACCTGTCACCCCTAGGCTTTCAAATACTGGCAAAGGCTCTTGCTTCCCCCATAGTGCCTTTTATAGGCAAGGCTCAAAGGTCAAACCCACTTCCGTAAACAGCACAATTAACAAAAAACTGAGGGTTATGCTACTCAATGCCAGGAGTTTAAATCTCAAAATGCATGCGCTCGAAGCACTCCTCAGTATGGAGAACATCGACATCTGTGCAGTAACTGAAACCTGGTTCAAGGCTCCAGAGAGCACCCCAGCACTACCAGGCTACAACTCATACCACGTTTCAGCCACAGAACACAGACAAAAACACAAAAGGAGGGGTTGTATCCATATTCATCAAGGATACCTGCACTTCTAGGTTAGTGGCACAGCATTACACATCTGAGATCATCCATGTGGAACTAACATCGGGCAAATCTGCATTGCAAATTGTGGCCTGTTACAGATCACCCTCCATGACTCAGGACCACCACTCCACCTTTCTGGAGACACTGGAAAACATGAAGGTCCTACCGAACACCCTGATATTGGGCGATTTCAATTACCCTACCATTAACTGGGAAAACTACTCAAGTACAAACTCCCAGGCCCAGCGCTTCCTGAAATTCATCAACTCAAATACCCTGGATCAGCTGGTAAACTCCCCTACCAGAGGTGAAAACATATTGGACCTGGTCATCACAAACATGGGCGACAGGTTTTACACACCGGAGGTCATCCCGTCACTGGTTAGATCAGACCATAAACTAATCACTCTGGATGTCCACACCCCACCACCACCCCCAACTAAGGAAACCACAGTAAAAAACTTTTCTAAAGCAAACTTCACCTTACTTAAGTCAGAGGCGGTAAGTTTCACAGCCCCCATGCTAAAGGATAATGCTGCTCAAGATGCAGAAACCTTTAAAAATGCACTCTATGAGCACCTACAAGGATGCATGGATCATGCCAGCCCTAGCAAAACCAAGACTCACTCCTCTAAGAGAAGGAAACCAGTTTGGTGGACCTCTGCCATAAACAGGCTATACAATAGAAGGAGGAAACTAGTTCAGAAAAAAAGCAAATCCCAAGAAGTAAAGACATCCCTGATCAGTAGCAGTAAGAAACTAAGGTCCCTCATAAAATCATCCAAGGCTAACTTTGAAAGAAAAATAGCCAAGGATTTGAAAGATAACCACAAAGCCTTCTTTAGCTATGTTAAGAATCTAAGTGGCAACTCACAGATATGCACTGAACTAGTGCAAAATACCACAAAATATACTGAACCTACTGATATTGCCAACATCCTGGCAGATAGACTCAGTGCAAAATTCACCCACAAAGGGGCCCACAACAATACTGGAAAAGTGTAATGTCCCTAAAATCACAGATGCACAGGTGAAAATAGCCCTTTCAAAAGCCAAAAACACAGCATCAATGGGGCCAGATGGTGTCCCAGGCTGCTTCTTGCATGAACTACAGAACGAACTTACCCCCCACCTAAACATGCTGTTCGACCTCAGCCTTTGCACAGGCTACGTGCCCATAAAATGGTGCACAGCAACGGTTATTCTACTCCCAAAGGAGGGGCCACAACTGACCCTGGTAACTATCGCCACATAAGCCTGACTAGCCTGGTCTGCAAGGCTATGGAACGCATCAACATGGAACTCAATAACAAAGATATTGGGAACCTCCAAACACTTGACCAGACCCAGTTTGGTTTTGTTAAGAGCAGATCATGCCTACTAAACCTGGTTGACTTCTTCGAGACAGTCACCAAGGCCATTGATGAGGGAAAGGTTGTTAATACAGCCTACCTTGACCTCACCAAGGCTTTCGAAATCATTCTCCACTCGGGTATTACAGAAGAACTCACCAGCCTGAACATAAACCCCTACGTCATGAGATGGGTTGCCAACTGGCTTACAGACAGAACTCACATGGTAAGAATAGCGGGCTCCAGTTCCAGCTCTAAACCAGTCATAAGTGGTGTCCTGCAAGGCTCAGTCCTACTTTTTGGCATATATTTCTCAGAAGTACAGGCAAACACAGGAGGACTATGGCTAACCAAGTTCGCTGATGACTGCAAACTGGGAGCCATAATTGACTCTCCGGCTGACACGGACATCCTCCAAAAGGGCCTTACTGAAATGGACACTTGGTGGCAAAGTCATGTCCTCAAGCTAAATGCCAAAAAATGCATAGTCATCCCATTTGGGAAAAACAAGACACCCACAAATTACCACATAGGTAGCAGCCCCCTTAATACAGAAGAGTTAATAAGAGATCTGAGGACCCAGGTAGATAGTAATCTCTCCTCTGACAATCATATTGCCAAAGTAGTTAGGAAATCCTTCTATGTGGCCCATCTAATTACTAAAGGGTTTGCATCTAGAAATAAAGAGGTTATAGTGCCCCTCTACTCATTACTCATGAGACCCATCATATAGTACAATGCCCCATTTGGGATGTACCTCACAAGACACTTCCAATAGCTGGAGAGACCACAAAAGTACCTTACCAAGAAGATTACTGGCTTCAAACATATGTCCTATGCAGCCCGACTGAAAAAACTCTGGATGTACTCAGTGGCATATCGCTTACTCAGAGGTGATCTCTGCCTGACTTACAAAGCCATGTCCAACTCAGAATTGATGGACATGCTCCACCTAAAGAAATCCAAGTCACTGCAAGCCACGCTCTCTAGTGAGCTAAACCTCACCACAACAATAAATAGAACATGCTGGAGGGATAGATTCATGTCACAGAGACTCCCCATGCTTTGGAACAAAATTCCAAACTACATTAGGCAGAGCCCCTCACTAACACTCTTCAAGAGAAACCTTGACAAGTGGATGGGTAACAGAAAATACACCCCTGGGATCACTTCATTGGCTCTGCTTGACAGAGGATCAGTTAATTAATTAATGGGGAGGCGAAAGCCGACACACTCTGGCTAGGCTTATAAATGCCCTCGGGCAGATAGCCTAGTACCTAGCTATGAACCTATGAATGACTAAAATGCCTTTTTGTCAAGTTCACAACAGCAAAAAAAAAAAATCTGAACATTCATATTACCAAAATAAATAAATAACTAAATAAATATATAAAAATAACCAGTGAAACTACAAAATATTAAAAAAGAAAAACGATTTTCTTTTGTGATTTTTAGACCAAAAATTTCCTTAATCCTCAGCTCTAATTTTTTCAAACAGGATTTTTCTGCAGTAATGTGTTATATTTGAGGCAGGGGTGGGACAAAGCTAGGGTTCGCAGACTTTACCTCCCTGCACCACCTTAGCAATGGCTGCTAACATTAGCCCTGTCTCTAACCCTACATATTACAATTTTGATAGCACTACAGAAGACAGCTTGGACACACACTACATAGAAATACATACAACACACACCTTAATATGATGAATATATCTTCTTACATAACCCCATGCAAACACACACACTAATGCTAACATGATGAATCTATCCTCTTACATACCACTCCCACACACATATACACACACTAACATGATGAATCTATCCTCTTACATGCCCCAGACACACACACACACACACACACACACACACACACACACACACACACACACACACACACACACACACACACTAAAACTAGTCCCTTACTTAACCCAAACTTTAATCATAACCCACAAACACACACACATGCTAACATGATGAATCTATCCTCTTACATACCCCCCATATACACACACACAAACACAGATAATTACAACTCTGAATCTTTACATACCTCTTTTGATGAAGCAGATATTTGGAAACATATATTGAAATGTTTGTCAAAATGTCTTGCCATGTAACATTTCAAACAGATACATTTTTGATAAACTGTACTGGACCCCTCCCCCTATATATATATATATATATATATATATATATATATATATATATATATATATATATATATATATTTGGGTTTGGCAAAAGCAGTTAAAACTTACAAATGTTGGCATTTATATTGTCGAGACACTTTGGTCAACAAAGCAGAGGACTGACAGGTGTGTGAGATCAATAGTTTCTGGGGTTAGTGAATATGCCTCTTCCCCAGGGACTGCTTGATCTCAGAATTAATATATATATATATTAAGCAGTTATTAAGCAGGGGGTGTGGATGACTGTAGTGGAGTTTGTTCCCCTGTAAAAAAAAAATGTTTTCTTTTTTTTTTTTTACTTTAGACTTTCAGACAGTTGAAGCTGTAATACCAATATATCTAAACATATTTTTTCCTGCATTAAATCACTTTTGTATCTTTGTTATGTGCTGGATTTTGCAATTTATTTGGACCTTCTCCGCAACAGCACCTTTTTTTTTTTTTTTTTTTTTTTGGTCCAAGCACTTTGAATGTTGTTTGTATATATAACATTGATAATATTATAGTGTGAAGTACACAAGAGCAAACAAAACACCTGACTACATAAAACCCAGACTCCACACATCTCCCGAACAAGTAAAAACAGAAGCAAGCAAAACCCAAAACATTAAGTAAACCAAAGAACTTTTTTTGTGGGGGACCAGCTGCTCTGCCTCTCCCATGTGGGAAGGAATGCGATTATCATGACAATCTTAAACCAGTGCAACACCCTACAAAATCCATGCACACACACACACACACACACACACACACAGACACACACACACACACACACACACACACACACACACACACACACACACACACACACACACACACACACACACACACACACACACACAAAGACTTAACAAACCACACTACTCCTAACCATCACAACACCCACACTCTAACAATGCACATACTAAACAAACACAAATACAGATACAGCACTAACATTTATTCAGTACCAGTAATACTAGCATTGTGGGGAGGAAAAAAAAAGGAAACGCCTACACTGCCACTAGGGTTACCACCTGTTCCACTTTGTGAGGGACAGTTCCTCTTTGGGCAGTTGTGTCCTGCAAAAATATTGTAAGAATGGCAACTGTCCTGAAATATTAGGGCAAAATTATTTCCTATATTTTATGTAATAGTTGCTTAAAATAGTTATTCTGTATCTGAAACACCTAAATGTTACAAGAAACAGAATAAGCAACTAAAATGCTAAAAGAATAAGCTTTTATTTAGGCAAAAAAGTGAAGTTCTGTCCCTTGTACTGGCCGTGGGTATGTTTTGGCCTGCAAAATCTGATGTTTGTACCACAATTGTCCCAATTTGGCTATTTGAAAAGGTGGCAACCCTAACTGCCACTACTAAATAAATGAAAACTAAAACCTTACAAACCTACTAATACAGACCAAACCATTCACACAATCTAGTCACAGAATTCTAGCGCTCACATATATAGATATTCATACAAACATATGCTGCAGAATCCGGCACACTCACAATTGCTCTTTCACAGAGGGCACGATGAAATGTTATATAAATCACCATTTGTGCAAACTACAGGCACTTCCCATATGTGTGTGTGTGTGTGTGTGTGTGTGTGTGTGTGTGTGTGTGTGTGTGTGTGTGTGTGTGTGTGTGTGTGTGTGTGTGTGTGTGTGTGTGTGTGTGTGTGTGTATTAGTATACCTAATCAATTAGCATGTTTTCAAGAATGTGTGAAGATCCTGATTCTGGAATCTCCAGAGAAAAAAAGTACGTGTGGGGAGGACAAATCTAAAAACAGCTTTACATATTCAATGACTTAAACTCATGACTGAACCTTTGATATCATTCTGTCCAGACGACACAGAAGAGAAGTTCAGGATGAAACATTTAAGCAGCTCTTGTTTCTAAGCTTGACTTGACTATGCTGTGAGGTAATTCATTAAATCACTAATTCTTAGTTGTCTGAGAATCAGCAAACAATTCCTGTTATACTACAGATGTAGTTACAAGAGCGAATAATATAGTTAATAATGTTAATGTTATCCATAAATCCAAACATGTTTACCTATACATACTTAATCCCTATAAACTCAAGATACAATAGTCAAGAGAAAACTAAGTACATCTTTCTTCCAGACAATTTCCTTTAAGAATCACTATTTTGTTTCAATAGCTAGCTCTGTTTTTGCAGTTACCAGCTGATTGTAAACTCACAAGAAATATTAGCAAGATGAAACTTTAGTAAATGCTGACAAATTAATATTATTTGGCAGCAGCTTTTCAATACCATCTACTTCAGCACTATGAATGCATTCTGAAAAGACATCTTGCAAAACACTTGCTGTATTTATAGACTGCATTGTGCAGCTCAGTTATGTTAACTTCATCAGTCTTCAGGATTCTAAAGAGACGCATTAATAAGCATGTCTTGCAGGTAACTGCATGCATTGATAAGCGGAGATTGTGCAGGTGAAGAATCGACAGCACTTTGCCCAGCAGCAGACAGTGAAAAGTGTTGTGACAGAGTTAGATTGTTACAAGAGGTGGAAGCGGTAAGGGTGGAATTACAATGAGTTTTATCTCATATGCCTTAATGGAGATAAAACTGCACTCTGCAGGACTGAAATGTTACCTTCTCAGACTGTGTTTAACATCTTTAAGCACTGTATTTTAACTAACAGTAGTAGATTGCAGGACTTTATGTTATTTGTTTGTGAAAGATATATGTGTATATGTATATGTATATGTATGTATCTATATATATCTATATCTATCTATATATATATATATATATATATATATATATATATATATATATATATATATATAGTCCCAAAACAACTTCCAGCACTCAAATAAAGGAAGGCAAGTAACGAGAGTTCAAGCAGTTTATTGCTTCACAGTCTGCCCCACAGACCGGTTTCGCTTACAAAAGCGTCATCATATATACATGGATTCACTTTAGAAGCATGAAATACTGAAATATCGAAATTTAGTATTTTGAGCTCATAAAGTGGAATCCTGCGAACAGCGAAAGTTCAGAAGCACAAAATTCAAAACCTTGAATACTAGCGGTTTTGAATTTCGTGCTTCTGAGGTTTCGCTGTGGTTATGGATTCAGGTAAGTGTGTGTGTGTTAAGGGTTTTGGGTAGAGGCTGTGGTGTGTGTCAGTGTGTTTTGTTGCTGTGATGTGTGTGTACGAGGAGAATGTAGCTTGTGTGGTGGTGTTTTATGTGTGTCTGTGTGTAGTGCGACCTCGGAGTGAGAATATTTAAGTAGGGGGGTGTGGGGGCCCACATGGGGGTACTGGTGGGCTTGCTTTATGTAGTAGAGAGCTTGTGTTTGTGTGTGGAGAGGATGGTGTGTGTGTGTGTGTGTGTGTGTGTGTGTGTGTGTGTGTGTGTGTGTGTGTGTGTGTGTGTGTGTGTGCAGTAGAAGTAGAAGAAATTTTTCGTAGTTTCAAAAATTTGACTTTATAGCTTCGAAATACTGAACTTTGACATGTCAGTATTTTGAGGATATAAAGTGAATCCATATATATATATATATATATATATATATATATATATATATATATACACACACATATATATGTGTATAATGTGTATACACACACACACACACACACACACATATATATATATATATATATATATATATATATGGGACCTCTTCACATGGTCGACTTTTCATAAAGTCGACTTTCATATGGCTGAGACTATATGATCGACTTTTGAAAAGCTGACCATGGGAAACCGCTATCTCCACACAGTGCAGAATGGGAACATCTCCCACTTCCGCACTGTAGTGCGATCTCGGAGAGGGTATATTTAAGTTACGGGGGGTGTAGGGGGCAGAGCCCCCCACGGGACTTTCTGACATGTCGACCATGTAAAATAGACCCATATATATATATCTATATAGATATATATATATATATATATATATATATATATATATATATATATATATATATATTCTTTCAGTTTGTAGGGTACTGATTCCAATGGACCCTTGACAGAATTAGCCCAGCTTGCATCAATGAGAAAAGTGACAACACAGAAGTATCCAAGTTAATAACAAGAAGGTTACTAAAATGTTTACGGGTATTAAGTTAAACAACTACAACAATTTAACAATAGGTTTATGAAAATAAGATATAGCATTGATTATGATAATTTATAACATTTGCAATACTGAAGTGAGAGCAGAGTAGAGTAAATAATTACTATAATTACTATAACTGGCTAAGTTGAGAGAAGTAAGGGAGAAGCGCAGGTAAAAATAAGAGTGTAATACAAATGGGTGTTCAATGATAAATTAATTAATGGG
>NC_056741.1:976508096-976520596 GCF_019279795.1 Protopterus annectens | reverse complement strand
AGAAAAGAACTCAGGTACTGTACTTCTCGATCGTGCACCTTAACACACATTACACCTAAGGTGGCTCTCCTCTTTGTGCCATCATTACTAAACTTCTGGATAACTGCTACAGCTCTTTGCCTTCATGAAACTGTTCTGGGTGCATATAATCATGTGCTAGCAGTAATCCTGCACTCTCCTTTAGTCTAAACAAATACACAGTAAAATCCTTCTACTTCCCCATCCTCCATTTTTTCAAAGAATTCTCTTAGTAACTACCTTTGTGAACAGTAGAAAACACTAGAGGTCATGCATGCTTGTATTATTTCTTGGTTACCAACAGGATGATCAGCACTATCCCATCGTGCAAATATAAAAAAAAAAAAAAAAAAAAAAGTTTAACCATCCAGTATTAAAGTAATAGACACACTTCCCTGAACTGTATACTTTTCTACAGAGTCTTGGGCCAAGCATGACCAATGGACAAAGAGAAAAATAAGTAGGTTTACAGAGGAACACAGCAAAATAAGGACATTAGACTCTGGAGTGAGAAAAAGCCAAAAGGTAAGCACCATAATAATAATTTAATGAGTTAGACAAGCTTCACACACAAGGAGAAACCTTCTCAAAACATACACAGAGTGCAACCTTATTCTTCCAATCAAACAACTGGTCTACAGCTGGACAGAACTGCCTATGTCTGGCCAAACTGGTGATGACAGCAGCATTGGAGTTAGCTGTTGGTTTGTTTCAAAGATCAAGTTCTTTCTTCTTGATTAAACAGGGTGAATAGCTGCCGAATGTCAGGGCGGTATACAGCCACCCATACCAGATATAGTTTCCATAATTAGTCACCATCTTCAACAGCCATTACTTTCTTTAATGGATCTGGCACTGCCCTCATCCCTGATGGTCAACAATCTATCATGTGTGTAGTGTCAATCACACAATAATGACCATTCCTGGTTTATCCTTTGAAACTAGAAAAATGTAGGATAATCCTAATTGAAGAGTTAGAAGATGTATATGTAAACTCCAAATTAGCCCCAAGTGTCATTTTTTTAGTTATTGTTGTTATTATTATTATTATTATTATTATTATTATTATTATTATTGTTACTATTATTAGCACAATGCTTTTTATTGCAACTGATTTTTTATTCTTAGAATTTTTTTTTCTAAGTTTTGTGGTTCTGTCACGTTCCTCAACCACTCAGCTCTCAACTACATTCACTGGGAACCAATCATTATGCAATACACTGTACTTCAGCACCCTGGACAGCTCAGTGCTGAATAGGCAACAGAATGAAGATGCATCAAAGAGTCTAAAAAAATCCTACATTCCTCAACCAATCTTTTACTTTTTAGTTAAGTAAAATATAACAGTAATTCTACTAAAAAGTAAAAAATAAAAATATATAAAAAAAGATTTTTTAATAAAGAATGTTTTTTATTGAGTTACTTTAAAAAATAAAAAAAATAAGGAAGCCGAGTGACAGCTTTGCAAAAGAAACACAGATAAGCATTTGAGGTTGATTTTGCTGATTCCTGGTACTTCTTTTGCTACCTCAATAAGGAATCAACAAAACCAACCTTGAATGCTTTGCTGAGATCGGCTTATCTGTGTTTCTTTTGTTTACAAAATGGGTAAGAATGTAAAAGCAATTCTAGAACAGTACTTGAATAACAAGACTGTAACCACCACGAAAGGTACTAGGAGATGTGAGGCTTGTAGTCAGGGTCCATATATTTTGGTAAAGGAAACCATCACCTTAGAAAATTAGCCTCATGGCAAATTCACTTTACAGATGGTAACAGTGATTTAAAGGGACTCATCTATATAGCCCTATGCTCCTGCTGTGCTGGGTTTTATGTGGGGAAAACAGAAACACAGAAAACAGAACACAATTATGCTATATCAAAGTGTAACCCCGATAACTCTTTGTTGAAACACACACAGTACTGTACAAATTCTTTTAGATTTATGTATGGCATACTCAAAATCATCCCACACAACAGCAGGTAAAACAGATGTAAATACGGGGAATTGTTTTGGCAATTAAAATGAAATGTATCTTCCTACCCTGGTATGAATGAATACATGTCCATCTTACCAGTCTGAAGTCTTAGGGCAGCAAAATTATAAGGTGAGCTCTTTCTCTGCTTACTCTCCGTTTTTTTATAACAGTATTTTTTACAACAGATTCTTATAAAAACAATCACATTTACATGTTTTTTTGCCAGTGTACACATGTGGTTATTATATTTTTACTTAAATCATTTAAAACATATTTTTAAAAATTTTAATAACGTGTTTATTCTTGTATAAATACACCTTGTCATGCTTTTAACTTGTATTTCATGTCTCTGATTGTACTGAACTTAAATCCCTGGTGGGGATCACATAAAAATGTTAGCTTCAATGGTGACAGGTAGTGTTGAGGTGTTATGTCACAAGCAGGAGTAAGTGATGTGCCCTCTGTTACTCATTACATGCTAAGCCCTAGAGTATATATTTTTAGATAGCATACTATGGGATTATAGGCTTAAAAAAATGCAGCAACTACTAAATAAAACAAAAACAAAAAATCCAAAAAACAGGCAGGAACCAAAAAGAAGCAAACTTTAATCTCTCTAGCACTTCAGCAAAGCCTTCAAGGAGTATAGAATCATATACGGCAATCCTAGTTAAATCCACTTAATAATTAATCAATTATACAATTAACCAATATAGCAAGAAAAAAATCAAATCAAAAGCTTCCATTACATTCCAAATTAAGACCCAAAGGAAATAAGGTACCAAACTTCAGTATAAAAATTGTTTATTTGTATAACAATCTTTTTTCATATACATTCTTAGAATAAAACCAACTGATTCTTTTTCTGAGATAGTGGCTTTTAAACCATCAGGATTAGAATTATGAAACTCGGAAAAGAGCTGTACCACAGGACTATCCATCTTCTCTTTTTTAATATTTCTCACATGTTCATGTAGTCGTTTTTTAAAGAAAAATGCAGCTTTTGTGAATGATAGCAACACTCCTGGCTTGTTTGACCGTCACCTCCAGGATAATGTCAGTACAACTGACCAATGAGGGGTTGGCTTTATGATCAGACTGGGAGACTGGTGCAAAAAAATAAAAAAAATAAAATACAACTTCAACTTTTGGTCTATGTCATCACAAGCTTAACTTAATTATTTGTAAGTTGTACCTTTTAAATTTGTAAGTTATTTGTTACAGTGGATTATTTTTATTAAGCATTTGCTGTCAGCCTCAACACTTTGTGTGGTCATTACGATAGTGTTACCTCCCAATAGTCATATGTGTACTCATTTTTCTGCATATCTAGCTTTCTAAGAACATCATTATCTTGTCATTATGAGGGTACACATATTTTTGTGTTATATAACTTGCCTCCATACTGCTGATAGGTAATGTATTTATCTATTTTTATAGAATGGAACAGTAAATGAGGCGGCTTTAGTTCTCAGAGAAGAATGCAAATGCTGCTGTGCGAGGTATATGAATGCAACACAAACATTTGCATGTTCTAAAGTACTGACAATATCACAAGAAGTTCTGCTAATAGCTGGCACCTGACTTGTTCTTTTTCCTGCACAGACACCAAGAAAGATATTTCCTGGTTTCCACTGCATAATGTATAAGGAAGTCATCACCAGAAGTGTAAAGTCATCAGCATAAGAATAAGAAGTTATCACCTGAAAAACACTTCACATACTGAGACAGCTTCTTAGCTGATAGTATAGCTACATTTATTTATAAAGGTCAGAAAATCTCTTATCATGCATGGACCTTGCAATATGCTTGGCATAAGTATAAAGGTAAACATGAGTATGACTTATTTGTTCCCTATCAAATGCAAGGCACTTGCTCTTAACTAGGGAAGGTGGTTTCCTTTATATACTGTGCTAAAACTTTTCCAAGATTAGTAGCTCTGTTGTTATTATTTTACTGGAGTTATTGGGAAAAATTAATGAACTATGGAAATTAAAATGTGACAGTCAGTACTGGGCATTGGGGGATAATAAGAAATCTGTACTAGTTTAAATAGTATTTTGACCTTTACTTACCATCATTACATTATGCACACTAAAAAGACCATGTCCAGTAGTTCCAAGCAGATGCTCAAACAAAATTAACTAAAATAAAAAAAAATGTCATTATGACATTTGCATTTTAGCTTATAATTGTCAATGTGTATGGTCAGTTGGACTTAAACATGCAAGGAATGCATAACATAGGAGATGTATAAACCACAGTATTTACAGATGAGGCTTTCACAAACACATCTGACAGAATATGTCCAGATTGGAATAAATGGCACAATTCATGTGATTGTCACACTCACTACTTGCAAGATGGTGTTTTGTCAAGAGAAGTAAAGTAGGAAGGACTGTAAAGGATACAAAACTTAGCTGCATGAATACCATCACTGAGTAAAGGGTAGTTGGGTTATAGGACTGTAGTGTGCGTTTAGTTAGCACTAGAGTACTGCAGTTAGTGATACTAAGAGAATATGTTTCACAGTTAGGGCATACAGCATAGCAGGCTGTCACAGTACAGTTAGGGCATACAGCATAGCAGGCCGTCGCAGTATAGTTAGGGCATATAGCATAGCAGGCTGTCACAGTACAGTTAGGGCATAGAGCATAGCAGGCTGTCACAGTACAGTTAGGGCATATAGCACAGCAGGCTGTCATAATACAGCTAGGGCATAGAGCATAGCAGGTTGTCACAGAACAGTTAAGCAGGCTGTTGCAGTACAGTTAGGGTATATAGCATAGCAGGCTGTCACAGTACAGTTAGGGAATAAAGTATAGCAGGCTGTCACAGTACAGTTAGGGCATATAACAAAGCAGGATGTGACAGTACAATTAGGGCATATAGCATAGCAGGCTGTGACAGTACAGTACAGTACAGTTAGGGCATATAGCATAGCAGGCTGTGAAAGTACCGTTAGTGCATACAGCACAGCAGGCTGTCACAGTGCAATTAGGACACATAGCATAGCAGGGTGTCACAGTACAATTAGGGCATGCAGCGCAGCAGGCTGTTACAGTACAGTTAAGGCATATAGCAAAGCAGACTGCCACAGTACTGTTAGGGTGTATAGCATAGCAGGCTGTCACATTACAGTAAGGGCATATAGCATAGCAGGCTGTCACAGTACAGTTAGGGCATATAGCACAGTAAGACTGTCACAGTACATTTAGGACATACAACATAGCGGGCTGTCACATTGCAGTTAGGGCATATAGCATAGCAGGCTGTCACAGTACAGTTGGGGCATATAGCATAGCAGTCTGTCACAGTACAGTTAGGGTATACATCACAGCAGGCTGTGACAGTACAGTTAGGGCATATAGCATATCAGGCTGTGAAATTAAAGTTAGGGCATACAATTAGGGCATATAGCATAATAGCCTGTCAGAGTACAATTAGGGCATATAGCACAGCAGGCTGTCACAGTACAGTTAGGGCATACAGCATAGCAGGCTGTCACACTACAGTTAGGGCATATAGCATAGCAGGCTGTAACAGTACAGTTGGGGCATATAGCATAGCAGTCTGTCACAGTACAGTTAGGGTATACATCACAGCAGGCTGTGACAGTACAGTTAAGGCATATAGCATAGCAGGCTGCAAAATTACCGTTAGGGCATACAGCATAGCAGGCTGTCACAGTACAGTTAGGGCATATAGCATAGCAGACTGTGACAGTACAGTTAGGGCATACAGCATAGTAAACTGTCACAGTATAGTTAGGGCATATAGCATAGCAGGCTGTTACACTACAGTTAGGGGATATAGCATAGCAGGCTGTCACGGTACAGTTAGGGCATATGGCATGGCAGTCTGTCACAGTACAGTTAGGGCATACATCACAGCAGGCTGTGACAGTACAGTTAGGGCATATAGCATAGCAGACAGTCACAGCACTGTTAGGGCATATAGCATAGCAATCTGTCACAGTACAGTTAGGGCATATAGCATAGCAGTCTGTCACAGTACAGTTAGGGCATATAGCATAGCAGGCTGTCACAGTACAATTATGGCATATAGCATAATAGTCTGTCACATTACAATTAGGGCATACAGTATAGCAAGCTGTCACAGTACAATTAGGGCATATAGCGTAATAGTCTGTCACAGTACAATTAGGGCATACAGTACAGCAGGCTGTCACAGTAAAGTTATGGCATACAGCATAACAGGCTGTCTCCCCACAGTTAGGGCATACAGCATAGCAAGCTGTCACAGTACAATTATGGCATATAGCATAATAGTCCGTCACAGTACAATTAGGGCATACAGTATAGCAAGCTGTCACAGTACAGTTAGGGCAAACAGCATAGCAGGCTGTTACAGTACAGTTAGGGCATATAGCATAGTAGTCTGTCACAGTACAGTTAGGGCATATAGCATAGTAGGCTGTCACAGTACAGTTAGGGCATATAGCACAGCAGGATGTCACCGTACAATTAGGTCATACAGCATAGCAGGCTGTTACAGTACAGTTAGGGCATACAGCACAGCAGACTGTCACATTACAGTTAGGGCATATAGCATAGCAGGCTGTCACAGTACAATTAGGGCATATAGCATATTAGTCTGTCAGAGTACAATTAGGGCATACAGTACAGCAGGCTGTCACAGTAAAGTTATGGCATAAAGCATAACAGGCTGTCTCTCCACAGTTAGGGCATACAGCATAGCAGGCTGTCACAGTACAGTTTGGGCATACAGCATAGCAGGCTGTCACAGTACAATTATGGCATATAGCATAATAGTCTGTCACAGTACAATTAGGGCATATAGTATAGCAAGCTGTCACAGTACAGTTAGGGTATACAGCATAGCTGACTGTCACAGTATAGTTAGGGCGTACAGCATAGCAAGCTGCCACAGTACTATTAGGGCATATAGCATAGGAAACCATCACAGTACAGTTAGGGCATACAGCATAACAGGCTGTCACAGGCACTACAGTATAATTATAGATGGTGATGCAGATTGGGTGCTGTATGCCTGGCCTGCTAATGACATAATGACAACATGTCAGTTGCATTTTTCCACAATTACTTGCCTGTGTGTGTTCTAGGCATGTAGGACAGAGAGACAGGGAGATGTTACAGTACCACACAGCTCCATAAAGATGCTGAGTCAGTGCAAAGTACAGTGATAGTCAAGTAGAAAAAAGTATCTATTGCCTGATCAAACATATCTCAGGTGTGTTTGTATCAATTCAACTTATTTGTGTAGTAGCACTCATCTATATTTCATTAGTACTTACTACCCTCTGCTCAGCATCACAATCCTGTCATGTTCAATTGTACAAATTAAATTGCAGCCCAGGCTGCATGATGTAACATCTGTGTACCTTCTGTAGCATAGCAACATTATCAGGTTGGTTATTATAAGGCAAGCTGATGTGCTCTGTGTGTAGGCATACATAAGCACTTGTGTTAATATACACAAGTCTGAGTGTACATGTGTGTGTGTGTGTGTGTGTGTGTGTGTGTGTGTGTGTGTGTGTGTGTGTGTGTGTGTGTGTGTGTGTGTGTGTGTGCATGTGTGTGTGAGCGTGCACATGCATTGTGCTTGTGTGTCGGCATGTGTGTTTGTGTGTGTTTGTATGTGTGCATGTGTGTGTGTGTGTGTGTGTGTGTGTGTGTGTGTGTGTGTGTGTGTGTGTGTGTGTGTGTGTGTGTGTGTGTGTGAGTGTGTGTTGTTACAGCAAAATTATAGGATATCGAAGTGCATATGGTTGAAACCTATGCCACTGAAGTTCTGTAATTTTGAAAGAAAAATAAAAGCCCCCTGCAGCCTACACTCCCTGCTAATTATACAAAGCAACTACAAGATCATACTCCAGTGGCAAAAGGGTAAATTTCTTGATCCAAACTGTCCTGTGATCTCCATGCAACTGCTTTGACTTTATGGTCCAGACCATACAGAAAGTTGAACTTCCAAATGGGACTGGTGAGTACACACACACACACACACACACACACACACACACACACACACACACACACACACACACACACACACACACACAAACTCACACACGTGAGTGTGTGTATGTGTTTGTATCTGTTTGTCCATCCATCTGTGTATGCACATATGCATGTGTGCATCCATCTTACTGTCTGCTTTCGACCGCATGTGTACATGCACTACACATTTGTCTTGAGAAGAGACTTAGCTCAACAGGAGCTACGGCTCTGGCATCTGTCTTGATGTGGAAGCATGGCAGTATTTCACTGTTAGCAGTATTGTGCAACCACGATGCAAAACTTCACAGGACAGATTTGACATATGGCATAGATGTCTCTGAGTTGCAGAACAGCTGCTGTTTATTAGCAGCATCTGGTTTTCCTACATACGACAAACTGTCTGTGTTCTTGGTGTACACTACATTGATGTGTAGTTATCCTGCCCCTGCTGCACTATTATCTCTGAATCCCATACTAACATTTTTCATGCAGTCACTGCAAACTAGGCCTTCCCAGCAAATATTAAGTGTGAAAAGGTTGGACCAGGACTATACATGAAATGAGGATGCAGTCCTTAACCAAGCTACATATGGCCTATCTCATCTCATGCTATATCTAAGAAAATGCACCAATACAATTTATAGCAGAACCTCATTTATTGTTTTTTTTGAAAATGACTATTTTTATGAGCTGTTGAAAGCTGTTTTGTCTGTTCAAACAATTACTGAACATTGATATAGTTGTGTTTTGTAACACTGTAGCTTAGTGCTAGTCACAGTATATTAGCTATACATGACTAATAATGCTTAAGAAGATATTTCTTATTTCTTAAAACTTGTACTTTACATATCACAACTGAGATGATACAAGGTTGCAAAAATGTGAATCTTTTGAGTTAAAATCAAGTTTTCTCTTTTGTCTAAGTGAGCTTAGCTGCCGAGTTAGTATACAGGTTCTTGAGAACTGGAAGGGTGGAAGGAAAAGGAGGAGACACAGGCAGCGGATTTCAGAGGTTAACAGCTCTGTATACCTTCAAAAGCTCTTTGCCACTGACAAAGTTGTGGTATTCCAAATGTCAATGGAGACATAATATGTTCATTAGGAAGTTAGGGATGATAGGCAGGCAGAATGTCAAAACTAGAAAATAGACAGACTAATTTGTTCTTCTGTTTCGGACAAATATTTAATGTAAATTCAAGTCTACCAGTGAAAAAGCCAGTTGAAACTTGTTCTAGATACATTCAAAAATTAAGCAATCAGAGAACTGTCCATGCAATCCAATTTTGAGACAAGACTACAGTAAACTTTTTTCACCCTACAATGGACTCTGTTAGACCTTGAAGTTAAATCAGAAAGAAAAAGTGTTAAATGTAAAAGGAAAATCACCTTAGTATGATAACTGAGAGGGTCTACTTTAGGTCGCTGAAAACTTGAAATCTCGAGTGCTCACATGAGCGAAAATGCAGATATTCCATATTCATTTTATTGGATCGCAGTACAGTGGAGATTGGGATATTTGCCCTTTCCTCACTGTAGTGTGATCTCGGGGGTTGGAATATATATTTAGTGGGGGTGTGAATAGCTATTTTGAATACCTGCGTATTCGCTCATGTGAGCACTCGAGATTTTAAGTTTATGGCGATCTAAAGTAGACCCAACTGAGACACCTCATTTTGGTGTCTAATAAATTTTAAATTCAGTCAGTTTTCCTTTTAGTAAGTTTACTGTTGCTTAGGCAACATAAACATTTTGAGCAATAACGGAATGTGTTCCTGAGCAGTTAGAATTTTGATTGGAGCTAAAGCCATATTATGATCTGTAGAGTGCATCCCATCTAGTACAATATTTGAATTACTGCAAAACTCACTGTTAAAAAAATACATATTCCAGCTCTTACTGGCTATAAATCACAGACTGCCAAAAGACACAGCTTGGAAAGAGGAGGGACAACTCATTAAAATCTGTATTTATGAGTAGAAATTGCTTATTCATAAAGGTTCAGAAAGTTCTCTCATTTATTGAGAAAGAGAGAGTAATAGAAAGTGAAAAGCACATTGCACCTCTGCAGGACATGACACGGTAATTAATTCCTGCAGGCACATACATACATTTAAAAAAATGATCTGCAATATTAATAAGCTCCATGTAATTTAACAAATTGTTATTACTGGTAATGCTGTAAAAGGGGCTTCTGGGACAGTGTAGCAGTATATATTGACCTATCTCAGATATGTGTTACTCACCTGGAATGTACTGTTTCCATTGACTATAAACTGCTTCAGCGACTTTAACTAAATGTGAAGCAACTGTCCCACTGGAATGCTTGACATACTAACATGTTATCTATTAGTTGTGTCTTACTTCAGGGCAGAAGTTGGTTCTTTTATGTCTTGTTCTATTAGTGAGAAAATTAGATGAGAAATTTTGTACTGAGACACTGGCCTTGCATTATACATCACAGCGGCCACACACACAGAGCAGAGTGTAGGTTTCTACCTTGCAGATCTGATTATTAGCATAATACCAGAGTCACAGAAAAATGCCTCACATAGTGCAGCATCTGATTCAAGCTTGTGGATAAGGTTGTGAAGTACATACAAAAGTAATGGATGAATAATTCATTGTAACATAGATACTTACTATAATTTAGATTTTCATCTCATGATACCTGCAAAATATATCATATGACTGTTTTTGAAAGATGCTAAAATGTTTGGCATAATAAAAAGAGTGAGGTCTAGAAATTCATAGATACACATTCATTTCTAATAACAAAAACTGCTGAACACTAACAAGGTGGACTTAATATTAAACTTTTAAAAGTATTTTATTATTATAGTTTTGTGATGAATTAACACCTACAAATAGTTCACTGTTTCATTTGTACAAAATATCACTTAAAGTAACTTTTTTATTTCAATCTGATAAACTAATTTAACCCCTTATTAATATTGCAAAATTGATATAATATTAAATGGAGATAAATGCATTTATGTTTTTACTTTTTTTTCAGCACTCTCCGCTGATGTCTCTCAGTTCCTTTCTCCAACTGACTCTTAAGGATCTTTGAAAGGGAGCATCATAATGGAAATAGGAGGCAGATAATTTCCTTACTGCTATGGAAACAGAACTAAGAGGAAGTCACAAACTGTCCTATTCTAATATGGCTGAAGTATGTAATCATGTTAGGTGTATACCATATTAGGATTCCATTTGAGCACATGACTGGCCTGTCCACATTTTAAAACACAGACATGGCAGCCTTGCCCTCCATTCTGCACAGGAGGGTACCTCAGCTACAATCAAACCCCACAGCCTCTCCCTGAAGAAAAACTGACAAGAGCTGCTCAATCCCTCCTATCTACTGCTTACTTGCTAGCTGCTGACTTTCCAAGTTTTAGATAATTTTAAAATTCTGACAAATTTAGTACTAAATGTAACTGATATACCTAATATTCACAAACTCTAATAACAAAAAATAATATGACCATATCACACAGAATGAATATGCATTTATGTAAACAAGTATACTTTTATACTCGACTTGTTTTTACAAATAGTAATAAAAATATGACCGATTCAAATAAGAGTGATCAAAAATGCATAAAAGTGAAACAGTATGCTTTGAAAAGCTTCACTGCCAAAGAAAAACCTGATAATTATTTTAAGGATGTGTCTTGGACAGCAACAGTTATGTAGTGCATGGAGATTAATGATTATACTCCAATAACAGTTAAATAATATCCTCATTTAGCACTACTCTACAGTGAGACCAACCTTAGCAACATTTAGAATGATGCTTAACAATTTAATTGTTAAGCACCCCGGTGCGCTATTAAGAATGTCTCTGGGTCTGAAAGCTAACAGGTGTTGTTGTTGTGTCTTTTGGCTTTTCCCAGTTAGGGGTCGCCACAGTGGAACTCCGGTCCGCTAATGATTGGTAGTTGGTTTTTATGTGCCGAATTACCAGCCCTGACGCAAAACTTTCAGCGAAGGTATGCCCATTCATGCATGTCTCCACACAGAAGACGCTCTAGCTGAGAATCGAACCGGACAGCGTCATACTGTGAGGCGACAACGCTACCACAGCACCACCACCGCGGCAGTGCTGGCCAGTAAGTAATAGCAGCAGAACATGAAACAGCTTTGTTTCAACTCTGTTTTTGCCTGCTGTCTACTATAGTACAGCCACTATTTTGAAACTGCTTCTCTTAGACAGAGAATATGTAAGGATGTAAACCACTTTCCCACTGTTTTACTGTCTTTCAAAGCCAGCACAACATATTGCTTTTTTGTTTGGTTTTCTTCTTATTTTTTTTTCAGTTTACATTTCTGTATCTAGTAGTACAAGCAACAGATAAATATCCATGCACTAGAAGGAATTATACAATGACTCCCTATTAATATTTGTAAACATGCATGCTGATTGGCCCAGCCCAACCAGCATACCTATTGTAAATTCCACAATATACCAACGGAAAAAGGTCCTGTCGCCCAC